>NC_064430.1:14092500-14262500 GCF_023375975.1 Astyanax mexicanus | reverse complement strand
TAAGTGAAATACTGATTCATTTGTCCATCAAGATTATTAAACAATATAAGAGAAGCCCAGAGTAGTCAAAAATGCTTCTGGATATAATTAATAATGAATAGAAGGTTTTACACAAATTTTATTACTCAACAGTAAACATCAACAGAGGAAGCTCTTCACGCTGCAGACTGTCGTCATGTGACATAATTAGGCTGGAGGTAGAGTGAGGGAAGAAGTTAACTGATCTTAAATGAATTGATTTGACATTGGAATTTCTCACATCATTATCACACATCACCTTTTTTTTGTCCATATCATACACCCCTACTACAGATGAGACGTTTAAGTTAAAAAGAGATTAAAGAGAGATTAAGTTAAAAAGGCTAGGAAATTCTAAACTCTAAACTTAAATTTAGAACAAAAAGAAAGGGCCTGAATGCATCAGGCATCCAGTCATGAATAAAGCATACGTCTGACCTATTTACACCCTTAGATTTCCCTGTACACCTGATCACACACTCTCCTCTCACCTCTGTTCAGAGTCCTCCCCTTAAAATAGACTGCATAGCGCTTACTATCAGCCATGCTAACTCAATCATCGCCAGCACTGCCTCACTGCCTCCTGAGCAGCTTCGCCTGCCAGATCATCGGATTTTGCCTCCCTTCCACACACCCCCATCTGTCTCTGAGCTCCTCGGGAGGTGAGAATGGATTTGAGAACTCCCCCGGGCCTGGCACGCCTCCCTTTTTCTCTTTCCTTCTCTCTCTCTGCATTTCTCCTTCGCATCTCTCTCTGCCTTTTGCTGCGGCAGATGGTGGTTTATCAGAGGGAGCATCAGAGCAGGACTCAAACAAATGCTGATGATACGCCACAGCCTCCAGACTCTCTGTTTGGGTGCACTCCACAAAGGCCAAAGCCACCCCTTGACTTTGAAAAGCTGTCCATTTTGCTTTTAGATGAAATTCATACCAAAGATTATGAATAGTCATAGATGTGTAAAACGCAACTGTCATAGAGTAGGACATATGTGAGTCATTCTACGAAACGAGTGCCATTTCTGATTTGCAATTGTAATTTTTTTTCACTAAGAGCTTGCTGTTTTAAAAGCGACAAATTGAAAAATATCAGGGATGCATTGAGTATTTGGAAACTGGCTAAAAAGCACTTTTGGCATTTAGCCGAATTGGTGAAAAAACAGAATAATTTATACCAAAAATGACTCTTTTTTTTAAAGTTCCTGTTTCAGTGTTTTCTCTAACAGAGAAATAGAGGATTTTTAGGGCCCACATTCCGCCCCGGCATATACAGAACAGAGAGTGAGTCACAGAGATATCGGTAAAAGCCAACAGAGCGAGCCGACAAACTGCAGGTTTAAGTTCATTTTTGCAGTCTACTTGCATAAACTATCACACTTATGTTCAGCTCACTTATAATGCTTCCTATCAGTTATATATATATATATATATATATATATATATATATATATATATATATATTTTTTTTTTTTTTTTTTTTTTTTTTTTTTTTTTTTTTTTAATTACTGGAATTGCACAGTCTATCAAAAAAAAAATTGTGTATTGTATTTTTTGGACTATAAGGCACACTTAAAATCCTTTAATTTTCCCAAAAATTGACAGTGCCTTTTTCATGAATTTCACCAATCAGGTATTAAGAACAGTAAAGCCACTCCGCTGAAGTACAGCATTATAAAGGTGAGCACTAAGGCTGGGTGAAGCAGTATTAGCATTAGCCGCTAACCATGCTAAGTGCTAGCTCTTTCACCATTCAGAGGTGAGTATATCACACTGTAGTCTGTTTGTTTACCGTGTTATAGCGAGCTGTGTGGGATGAACCACTAGCTGATAGTGCCCTGGGTTACCGGAACACTCAGGGTTCCTCACTCTAGCAGTATTGGGATGCATTTACGCCCCGCTAAGACAAAATATTGGAAATCTAATCTACTGTAAATAAACAAAAATGCTTTACTCACCCACATGAATGTTTTTCAGGTGAGAAATCTGTATAGATTAACATCAATCATTTGACTTTAAAAGAAAGTGTTATTTTTTTAAAGAATTACAGTTTTGTTTACTTAAAGCCCCAGCTTCCTCATTAAAAGGGAAACATGGCGACACCCTTGCTCACTTTGATGTAGGCATCCTTACTAGTGTCGCTTAATGTGATTCATAATCCAGTGCGCCTTATGAATGAAAATAGCTCAGAAAATTGACTGATAGTGCGCCTTATAATCTGATGCGCCTTATAGTCCAAATAATACAGTAAATGTGTGGGGGGGCTGACATTACTAAAAGTGAAATTTGAATATTCGATTATTGTATTTAATGTAAGATACTAGCTGAAAATTGAAAGATGTTTTTCTTATCCACAGGCAGGTACACAATGTCTTATAGACACTGTTATGTTTGTGTGCAGAAGTCACAATGTGATCTAATAAGGGTTTTATGCAGGCAGTGTACTCTTAATGACAGCATGGAAGACTTTGCCTGTAGAAAAAAACTATGGAGGTGAATAAGGTAAATTTAGCTGCAGGGTGACATCTTTCTCTGTCTCTCTCTCTCTTTCTGTCTATCTCTCTCTCTCTCTTTCTCTCTCCCTTAGAGAGGTATTAGAGAGAGATTGCGGTACAGAACTGCAGGAAATTTGAAAATCTCATAACTGAAGTGATCTGTCAAGCAATGTTTCTTCTGTGTTTTTTGCAATGGCATGTACTCACACACACACACACACACACACACACACACACACACACACACACACAGTCTTGTCAAAGATGTCGTGAGGCTAGAAGTTTGGCACCAGACGTCCCGGAGCAGCTTGTCATGAGCTGAGTGTGAAATTGTGTGTATTCTTGATTTCATGTGCTTACTTAGTTTCCACAGCCAAAGCTGCCAGACATGCCATCGCAAGCACAGCTAAAGAGCTAAACAACAGAGAGAGCTCTAAAGCCATTTTAACACAAGCTAACTAGAAAAAAGTAACAAAAAATCTTATCTTTGCCTTAGTCCAACTTCTCCTATAAATCCAATAAATCATATGTATTTGTGAACTCTTGATAAAAAAATATTCAGCATTATCTTAGTTTAATGCTATCATAGGTTGATTCCATCGAGAAACATTAGTCATCTTACATCTGGAGAATCATTACATAACCTTCAATTCCCTGTTAAAGTGGTACATGTCCATCTGAGCTGTGTTGTTGTAGATGTTTACTACATAAAACACAAATGCCTTGGTTTCATTCTCTTCTGTTTTATAAAAATGAAGCCAAAACTGTCTGACACATTGGGGGACATCGGAAAGTAACCAGACACCAGACATAGAGCTAGACATGTGGTAGGTGGTAGTGTGTCTCAGACTGCCTTCCATAAGTTTACAGCACAGATCAAGAAGTAAAGTGTATTTTTCCGTTTTTTATACAATTATATTTCAGATTTTTTTCCCCATTTTCTTCCAATTTACACAGCCAATTACACAACCCACTCATTAGGACTTCCCCTATTACTAGTGATACCCCAACACACCAGGAGGGTGAGGACTAATACATGCCTCCTCCGATACATGTGAAGTCTGCCACTGCCTCTATTTAAAGTGCTGCTGATGCAACATTGCCGAGTAGCATCATTTTAGCGCAGCAACTCAGTTACGATACATCCGCTCACAAACGCCTTGTGCTGTCCGACATCACCCTTTGGAGTGATGTGGGGCGAGAGCGCCATCTACCCACCCAGAGAGAGCAAGGCCAATTGTACTCTCTCAGGGCTTCGGTAGCCGATGGCAAGCTACATGAACAGGATTCAAACCGGTGATATCCTGATCATGGTGGCACTTAGCACTTATCCCACTAGACCACCCGGAGCCCCTTAAAGTGGATTTTTCCACTAGAAAATATTCACTCAGAAAAAGTGTCACGCGGGCCGAACCAAGGACAGACAAACGCAGATACCAATTAAACAGTTTATTAGCACATACAGACATGCTTACAGGTGTAGTCAGAGACAGGCAGGGTCAGTATCAAAATGGCAGCAATAACAAACAACATACTGAGTAGGCACATTTCAATTTCCTATAGTAAGGTCTAATTTTTTTTTAAAAACACTTGAATAATGAATTTTAACACTACAAACCTGGATACCCATCTTAAGACACTTAAGCAGAGTTAGCTAGCAAAGATCCACAGCACAGATATGAATGGGAATTCAGGGGGTTTTGCAGCTGTATAGATGGAAAGATTTATTAGCTATATCAGAAGAAGACTACTTTCCGATTGGTGGATATTTCCCTAATTTAGTCTATCCTTAAAGCCAATAAGATCATATTTGACAGGTTAAGCACAACATTATCTCTCTATATAAAGGCTCCTTGATAAAAAAAAAAAAAAAAAAAAGCTGCAGTGTCTTATTTCAACCATTGTGTGGAAAGCTAGGTTAGTTTCAGCTTTGCTTTGCATTTGTTTGTTCTTTTTTTAAACTGTTTCAAACCTCCTATACTTGTTGAATGTGTAAATCTAGCACATCTTTTGGGTGAAAGAGAGTAAATACTTTTAACCATTACCATTAACCGGAAATCCCTCTCTAGAGTGCATCTTTCATTCCTTACAGTGAGTATCTATTAGCACTGCAACAACAGAGCAGGGCTAACAAACACCACTAATTACATGAAACGCCAAACTGTGCACACCACATTTAACAACAATCAAAGTACAGCAGCAAGAGTCCCTGCATGAAAAAGCATTACCAAGTTTGCCTGGAAAGGGTGTATATTATGGTGCCTGAAAAAAGCGCATTTTACTTGGACCACAAACTAAGTACAAACTAATCTGTCATACATAAAGGCTGCAGGGTGTGTGATGTTATCTTGGTGACTCATCTTCTTCTCATTTTAATTCTTTGTTTATGAGTTATATAATTTAATATCTTTTCCATAGGGAAGATGAAGATGCTTGCCTAGGACAATTTGTTGGTTGGAGGAATAGTTACTCTTGCAAAATTAGAAAATGAGGTGTCCCATATGCAACAAGCCTTTATATGTGTGTGTGTGTGTGTGTGTGTGTGTGTGTGCATTGGTGTGTGTGTGTGTATCTGTGTGTGAGAAGAAGCAAACAATCTAAAAATAGCTACTCTAATGCCCACCTACTGCCATAAACACGCTGCATCAAAGACAGCATGTCTTAAGCAGCTTACAAGAATTACATGCATAATTTGACTCTGACTCTGCGATGCACATTCCATGGAAAACACTGTGTTTGAAAGTGCAGCAGCTTTTATTCTCAGCAAATTAAGTTCTAATTCAGAAATCCTTACAATCAAGCTGAGGTGTTTAATAATAAAGTAAATAATGTTTCCTCAATTCTATTTATTACGCATTCTTTATTCCAGTGCCTCACATTCGCTTTATCTGTCTTAAAACATACAAGTTGTTAATATACTAGTATTTCAATTTACACCACTAATATAAATATAAATGCAATTTACATTTCTTACATTCATTCTTTTTTTTTACATTTAAATGTTCACTATAAAAACTTGCGTCTTAAGAAGAACAAGTGTGATTAATTGCAGTTAATCACAGAATATTGTTGTGATTAATCAGATTACATTTTTAATTGATTGACACTGCTAATTTATATGTAGTGATTATATATAGTGAAGTATTAGATCATCTGAGTGTTTGGATTTTTTTCTATTCTAAATTCTAAAATACAAAAAAATCACTTCAAGCATCAAAGGAAGGAGTTTAAATGTATAAACAACCACTTTATACACAGTAAACAAACTGCAATCAACAAGTAAATTATTCCTGTATAGGTGTTTAAACGAAGCCCCATCATTTCAGTAAAAATATAAGTGAGCTCTGTCATTGTGTGTGCGCGCGTGTGTGTGTGTGTGTGTGTGTGTGTGTTTTGCAGCAAGTCCTATCACTGTCGAGACACCTGTCACAGAAATAACTCCTCACCCAGGAGCTGAATTAAGATTAAAACATCAACCGTGAACGCCGCAGCAGCCCCACAAAATAGCTTCCAAATCCTAAAGCCCACAGACTGAGATTCATTAGAATAACATCTCATTTCTCACTGTCACTAAGTCTGCAGTGTCCTGCACCAGCCAGCCAAGCTTCCACAGATCCTCTTTCACCAACAGCCTGCCAAAGAGAGAGAGAGAGAGAGAGAGAGAGAGAAATAGGGAGAGAGAGGGAGAGAAAACTGATAGAGAGATAGACAGACAGGCTGAGACAAAAAAAGGAGTGCGAGACAGAAAGGCTCAAATCTATTTTGTTTTTTTTTGTTATTTCAAGATTGTATCCATATTTTGATGTGTCTGTGCAGCCAGAAACCACATGAAATCCACATTTAAGGTGGTTTAAAATGATGATGATTGCAACCAGATCTGTACAGATGCATCGTAGTCTTGACCAGTGGCGTGCACCGCCCTCCCACCACCCTCCCTTGACGACCTAAATGAATATTATAATAACTACATATTTTTATTAATATGAACTTAATACACATTAACAGCCCACAAATACAGCTACAAACGAAAAAATTACCATATACAATAGACCACAACAAACAATGCACAACAACTCACCAGTCAGGTGGCCTTTTAATGTGAAATAGTTTCACTGTGAAGGACA
Source organism: Astyanax mexicanus (assembly GCF_023375975.1). Taxonomy (NCBI): domain Eukaryota; kingdom Metazoa; phylum Chordata; class Actinopteri; order Characiformes; family Acestrorhamphidae; genus Astyanax; species Astyanax mexicanus. The sequence continues at coordinate 14,255,869 of NC_064430.1, read as the reverse complement.
GCCTTGAAAAAGGTTTTTTAATTAGATACGACACAATTTCTGTCTTATTTACAGTCGCAATTCCATGATAGTTAGCTAACTATTGAACTAATCCAGCATGTGTGCCGTTTTACGACTAACCAACGAGTAGCCCCTTCATGCTGTCTCAATGCTGAGACAGCCATGGCCCGCCCCGTACTCAAAATCATGAATCCAATTGGTTAGATTGTCATACGACTTTGCTACAATTTAAAATAACCATAATATATATATTTCCTGATTAAATATTATGTAATCATTTACATGCATCTATTGTCACCCCTTCTCTGAAGGTTTAGAGGGGCCCTTACTGCACACCACTGCTCTGGACGCTCTGGATGCTCAAATTGCTCAAACTTTCAATGCCTGTTTCCATCTCAACACAATAAACACAACCTTATTAAAGTGTTTTTACAGAGCGGCAAAGGTTTCAGTTAACAATGCTGATACATTTGTGATGACCAGACAGGCAAATCTGACCTTATCAGTAGCAAATAACAGTGCAGACAGTCATCTAAACAGATCTGATTTGAAAAACAAATCCAATTTGCCTGCAGTCTGAACATATTTAAAGAGAGGCAGATCTAGTGTGTTTGTGAGAAAAAGAGAGAGAGAAGCAGAGAGATGAAGTGAGAGTTTTCATTGTGACACTCACTGATGAAGGTCAAACAAGCCCAATTCGTCAATTCGTCAGTCTGCAGCCGCATGTCTGGCTGGAGATCTGAACCACAGAAAGCAGCGCACACTAACTGTCAGTGAGAAAGCCGGCTGAGTCACTGAATCATCAGCGGACGGATCGATAAAGCAATAAATTAGACAGTTTCTGTAACGGGACGGTCAGGGATCGGACCCAAGCGCAGAGAGGAAAACCCGTGAAAACAGGGTTTTATTTATTTATATTTAATTATTTATATATTTATTTATGTATGTATATTTATTTATCTGTATATTATTATGTACGTGTTGTATTACTTTTATGTGTTTTGGCAAGTGATTTTGCAACTGCCCAGACCTGGGTTCGAACCAGCAGTCTCTGGGTTACTAGTCCAACACTCTATCACTGCGCCACCAGGAGAGTGCAGGTGAGGGCTGGAATTACGCCCTTTAAAGCAATACAAGAAAAAGGCGGGAAAACAAACAAAGGAGACACCATGCGGTGTGGCTCAAACTAAAAAAACTCTTCCCAAAAACCAAATAAACTTAAATTCCCTTTATTTCTTTTCAGGTAGGTGGTGAACAATTCCACTCTACCAATCTTATTGCCAGCCCTTTGTCTAAGGCTTAGGAGGCTGTTTGTTTTGCCTTGGCTGGTCTTGACTTGATTGGGCTTTACTTGACTGAACTTGGCTGGACTTCACTTGACTTGACTTGACTTGACTTTACTTTACTTGACTGAACTTGGCTGGACTTCACTTGACTTGACTTGACTTGACTTGACTTTACTGGACTTGACTTGACTGGACTTGACTGGACTTTGCTTTGCCTTTGTCTTTGCCTTTGCAGTAGTCTTTGCCTTTGTCTTTGCCTTTGCCTTGGGAGTGGTCTTTGCCTTTGTCTTTGTCTTTGCCGTTGTCAGAAGAATACCATACCGGTCAGCACGCAAAAAAGGTGTGACAAAGGCAAGCAGAAAGTTCAGCCTTATATAGAGGAACCAGCAGGTGTGGATGGTTGGACCTGATTACCTCCTGGAACTCTGGGATTTGGAGTCTCCCTGGGGAACAGTGCCACGCCGCTGCCGCCCTCTGCTGGCAGCTGGCGGTGCAGCCTGACCCCTTACAGGACCCCCCCTCCTAGGGACGGCCCCAGAAGTCCCCAAACCAGCCGCACGGTCCCTGCGGAACTCCCGAATGAGTTCAGGATCCAAAATATGGCGTGTCGGAACCCAAGACCGCTCCTCTGGCCCGTACCCCTCCCAGTCAACCAGGTACTGGATGCCGCCCTGCACCCGGCGACAGTCCAGAATGCGGCGGACAGTGTACGCCGGGGAGCCATCAACAAGTCGAGGCGCAGGAGGTCGGGCCGGAGGGGGTCCCGTTCCACAAACAAAGGGTCTAAGGCGTGAGACATGGAAAGTGGGATGAATCCGCATGGACGGTGGGAGACGCAACCGATAGGTGACCGGGTTTATGCGTCTCTCCACCTTGAATGGTCCCACAAACCGTGGAGCCAATTTTTAGACTCCACCCGAAGAGGAAGGTCTTTGGCAGACAGCCAGACCCGCTGGCCTGGACGGAAAGTCGGTGCACCACGCCTCTTGCGATCAGCTACACATTTCCTGGCCTCAGTCACGGTCAGGAGGGATGCACGGGCTTTCTGCCATGCCCTTCGGCACCGGCGCACAAAGTGTTCCGCAGCAGGTACCCCAACCTCTCGTTCTTGGTCAGCAAACATGGGCGGTGGGTACCCAAACTGGCACTCAAAGGGTGACATGCCCAGGGACGAGTGCCAGAGGGTATTATGAGCGTATTCCGCCCAAGGTAGATGGTCAGCCCAAGAAGAGGAATTGGAGGAGCTCAGACACCGTAGGGTCCTTCCCAGGTCCTGATTGACCCTTTCAGTCTGGCCATTGGACTCAGGGTGAAAGCCAGAAGAGAGACTTACTGAGGCTCCCATAAGCCGGCAAAAGGCCTTCCAGAAACGACTGGTGAACTGGGGTCCTCGGTCAGACACCAGATCACTAGGCATCCCATGCACTCTGACCACATGATGTAGAAGGAGTTCCGCAGTCTCCTTGGCCGATGGGAGTTTGGGTAGCGCCACAAACTTGCAGGCCTTGGAGAAGCGGTCTACAAGGACCAGGATAACGGTGTTACCTCTGGAGGGGGGCAGCCCAGTAACAAAATCCAGAGAGACATGGGACCATGGACGTGTGGGGACAGGCAGAGGATGGAGAAGACCCTGTGGTCGAGACCTAGGAGTCTTATTTCGTGCGCATACGTCGCATGAGGCTATAAAGGCCCGAAGGTCTCTTTCCATAATAGGCCACCAAAATCGCCTGCGCAGGAATTCCAAGGTCCTGGTCACCCCTGGGTGCCCTGAAAAGGGAGATGCATGTCCCCAGGACATGACCTGGTTCCTGACAGCTTGAGGAATGTAAGCCCTACCAGGCGGTCCACCTCCAGGATCTGGCTCTTGCTGGAGGGCATCTTGTATGATACCCTCCAATTCCCATCGAAGAGGAGCCAGGATTCGAGGCGGTGGGATGATGGGTTCTGGAGCAGGATCAGACTCTGGAGGTGCCCATAGTCTGGATAGGGCATCTGGCTTGAGGTTCTTGCTCCCTGGCCTATAAGACAGCAGGAAATCAAAGCGACTAAAAAACAATGCCCACCGAGCTTGCCGGGGGTTCAGCCGCTTGGCCTGCTGGATATAGGCCAGGTTTTTGTGGTCTGTCAATACCACAAAGGGGTGTTTGGCACCCTCAAGCCAGTGCCTCCACTCCTCAAGGGCAAGCTTGACTGCCAGAAGCTCCCTGTCCCCAACATCATAATTGCGCTCGGCTGGGGTGAGCCGGTGCGAATAAAACGCACATGGATGGAGCTTCTTGGATGGACCCAGGCGTTGGGAGAGTACCGCTCCCACACCAACTTCAGAGGCATCTACCTCAACGACGAATGGTTCCTCAGGATCGGGCAGCTGGAGGACAGGGGAAGACGTCAACCTGGCCTTTACCTCCTCAAAGGCCTCTTGAGCCTCGGTGGTCCAACGGAATGGACCTGGGGTCTTCCGGGTTAGGGCAGTGAGAGGGGCTGCCACAGAACTGAAATTTCGCACAAAGCGGCGGAAGAAATTGTCAAACCCCAGGAACCGCTGCACCAAACGGAGAGAGGTAGGACAAGGCCAGTCCGCCACAGCTCTTATTTTGGCTGAGTCCATGCGGATGGTGCCCTTGGACACCACAAAGCCTAGAAAGGACACAGAGGAGACATGGAACTCTGACTTCTCCAGCTTTACTTACAGACGGTTCTCCAGAAGCAGCTGGAGAATCCGTCTGACATGCCCAATATGCTCCTTGAGGGACTGGCTGTAAATAAGTATGTCGTCAAGGTAGACATATGCAAAACGACCGAGGGCCTCCCTCAACACCTCATTAATGAAGCGCTGGAAGACCGAAGGGGCGTTCATGAGACCAAAGGGCATTACGCGGTACTCGTAATGCCCTGTGGGGGTGATGAAAGCTGTTTTCCATTCATCCCCCTGCCTAATGCGTATCAAATTGTAGGCACTGCGCAGGTCCAGTTTGGTGAATATAGTGGCCTGCTGCAGTGCCTCAAATGCAGAAGACATAAGAGGCAGGGGGTGGCGGTCTTTGATGGTGATAGAGTTGAGGCCCCTATAGTCAATGCACGGGCGTAGGCCCCCATCTTTCTTTCCCACAAAAAAGAAGCTGGCTCCGGCAGGAGAGGAAGATGGACAGATAAAGCCCATCTCCAATGCCTCCTTAATATACTCATCTAAGGCTGTTCGCTCAGGAGGTGAGAGTGCAAACAAGTGCCCCCGAGGAGGTGTGGTACCTGGGTGGAGGTTGATTGCACAGTCAAACTCCCTGTGGGGTGGTAAGATGTTGGCCTTGGCTCTACTGAAGACCTCCTTGAGATCCCAATATTTCTCTGGGACCCCTTTGAGGTCCAGTGTCTCTGTACCTAGGGTGACAGATGCCTTGGGAGTAGATCCCACATTGCCCAGACAGTGGCCCCTGCACCGTGGACCCCAGCCATACACCGACCGAGTGGACCAATCAATATGTGGATTGTGCTGTTCCAGCCAAGGAAACCCCAGTACTAATTGTAGTTGGGGGGCTTGGGTTATGTAGAGCACAATGCTCTCGCAATGAGAACCCAACCGCATGGTGATTGGTACAGTACGGTGAGTAATATGGCCGGTACCCAGGGAACGACCATCTATGGCCATGATAGGCAGGGGCCGTTCTAGGGGTTCCAAGGGAACACCCAGGCTAGTTGCCAATGAGGCATCAAGAAAGCACCCTGCAGCCCCTGAGTCCACAAAGGCAAGCAGGGTGGTTTGATGGTGGGGGTTCCATGCCAGATTGACTTTTACTTGGAGCCCCAGGGCAATGGAGGATGAACTTAGGCCCTTCACCGGTCCTCCGGACCGGGAAGGGCCGGAGCATTTCCCGATGGCCGAGCCCTGCTGCGGGACCGCCGGGCAGCTACAGAGTGGGAGGGTGGTGTCTGGGCAGGGAGGCAGGCACCTCCCAATTGCATAGGCTCTGGCTGCTCCTTCGCTGGGCGCCAGGGAGGGTGAAAGGATGAGGCCCTAGAAGTGCCTTTCCGATCCAGGTCCCTCTGACGCAGGCGGTTGTCAAGACTAATGCATGCGTCATAGAGACCTGAAAGTGTAGATGGTAGCTCTCGGGTGGCAAGCTCATCCTTCAACCTGTGGCTGAGCCCTTGCTGGAACACAGCCTTAAGTGCCTCCTCGTTCCAGCCACTCTCTGCGGCCAGAGTACGAAACTCAATGGCATAATCTGCCACTGAGCCAGAGCCCTGGGAAAGGGCCAACAAACGGGTGGCCGCTTCCTTGCCTCCAACAGGGTTGTAAAATGTCTGACGCAGGGCCGTCGCAAATCCCACAGCTGTTGCACAGTCTGCGGAGTTCTGCTCCCACAAGGCTGTAGCCCAAGCCAACGCCCGTCCACTTAGCAGAGAGATCACGTAAGCCACCTTGGATCTCTCTGTTGGGAAACGGGATGGCTGTTGCTCAAAAACCAATGAGCATTGGAGCAAGAACCCCCTACATCCATCTGGATCCCCAGCGTACCTTTCGGGATTAGCCAGTTGAGTATTTGCTTGTACAGGGATGGGTTCTGTGGGGGGAGGCGCCCCGCTAGGCTGGACAGGAGGTGCCCCAGTGCTAGGGCGCAAGGTTTCACCTATGGCCGTCAGCTGCTGGGCCATCTCCTGCAGTAGCTGGTCATGGCGCCCTAGAGCAGCCCCCTGGTTTTGCAGGGCTAGCTTAATTTGTTCCATCTCTGCTGGGTCCATAGTTGGTCACACCTTTCTGTAACGGGACGGTCAGGGATCGGACCCAAGCGCAGAGAGGAAAACCCGTGAAAACAGGGTTTTATTTATTTATATTTAATTATTTATATATTTATTTATGTATATTTATTTATCTGTATATTATTATGTATGTATTGTATTACTTTTGTGTGTTTTGGCAAGTGATTTTGCAACTGCCCAGACCTGGGTTCGAACCAGCAGTCTCTGGGTTACTAGTCCAACACTCTATCACTGCGCCACCAGGAGAGTGCAGGTGAGGGCTGGAATTACGCCCTTTAAAGCAATACAAGAAAAAGGCGGGAAAACAAACAAAGGAGACACCATGCGGTGTGGCTCAAACTAAAAAAACTATTCCCAAAAAACAAATAAACTTAAATTCCCTTTATTTCTTTTCAGGTAGGTGGTGAACAATTCCACTCTACCAATCTTATTGCCAGCCCTTTGTCTAAGGCTTAGGAGGCTGTTTGTTTTGCCTTGGCTGGTCTTGACTTGATTGGGCTTTACTTGACTGAACTTGGCTGGACTTCACTTGACTTGACTTGACTTGACTTGACTTTACTTGACTGAACTTGGCTGGACTTCACTTGACTTGACTTGACTTGACTTGACTTTACTGGACTTGACTTGACTGGACTTGACTGGACTTTGCTTTGCCTTTGTCTTTGCCTTTGCAGTAGTCTTTGCCTTTGTCTTTGCCTTTGCCTTGGGAGTGGTCTTTGCCTTTGCCTTTGTCTTTGTCTTTGCCGTTGTCAGAAGAATACCATACCGGTCAGCACGCAAAAAAGGTGTGACAAAGGCAAGCAGAAAGTTCAGCCTTATATAGAGGAACCAGCAGGTGTGGATGGTTGGACCTGATTACCTCCTGGAACTCTGGGATTTGGAGTCTCCCTGGGGAACAGTGCCACGCCGCTGCCGCCCTCTGCTGGCAGCTGGCGGTGCAGCCTGACCCCTTACAGTTTCTTAACCCTAATAAGTCTGTACCTTCACTACAGCCGCGATCAAGCAGCTTTGCAAGTGAAGATCTTTGAAAGTGACTGAAACCTTCTTAGTAGGGATGCACAGAATATTTGGAAAACAAAACTATTCAAATAAAAAATAGATAAAAAAAACTCAATGTATGTATAGTACAGGCCAAACGTTTGGACACATCTTCTCATTCAATGCGTTTTCTTTATTTTCATGACTATTTACATTGTAGATTCTCACTGAAGGCATCAAAACTATGAATGAACACATGTGGAGTTTTGTACTTGGCCTCCACAGTCACCGGACCTGAACCCAATCCAGATGGTTTGGGGTGAGCTGGACCGCAGAGTGAAGACAAAGGAGGCAACAAGTGCTAATACCATTTCAGGTGACCACCTCTTGAAGCTCATTGAGAGAATGATGCCAAGAGTGTGCAAAGCAGTAATCAGAGCAAAGGGTGGCTATTTTGAAGAAACTAGAATATACGTTTTTTTGTTATTTCACCTTTGTTTGTTAAGTACATAAAACTCCACGTATGTTCATTCATAGTTTTGATGCCTTCAGTGAGAATCTATGTCACGTGCTTGCTCTGTTGCCCTGTGTTTCTCCGTTTCCCAGTGTGTTCCCCAGTAATTTTCCGTCACGTCTGTCCAATTTGTAGCTCCGCCCCCTCGCTACCTGTTTCCCCAGGTGTGTGCTTCCTGTGTGTATATATTGTCCCCTTATGTCTGTGTTTCTTCGTCGGTCTTTGCACCTTCCCCTGTTGTGTGTCTTTCCGCATTTGTTCCAGTTTACTGCGCTCTGTTTATCCTTATTTATATCTAGTTATTTCCATGTCCTTGTTCTGTCTAGTTTAGTTCCTCATTGTTTTACCTGTTTGTTTATGTTAGCTTTATCTCTCGTTTGTTCCTTGCTTGTTTCTTTGTTTGTTTCTTTGTTTTTTGTTATTTATTTAATAAAATAAGTACTACCTGCTTTTACGTCCACCTCCATGTCTTCCTGCCTGCTTTCCCTGACAATCTACAATGTAAATATGTAAACATGAAAATAAAGAAAATGCATTGAGTCCAAGTCCAAACTTTTGGCCTGTACTGTATGAGAAAAGACAGAATAATTTGGATCAAACAATAACTAATTTATATGTAATGGGTTGGAGTGCTACAGATAGGTGGCACTCCAGCCCAGAGAGTTGTAGAACCCAGTGGCAGAACAGTAGATCTCAAAGCAGGTAAACTCAAGAAAAAAGGGAAATAATGATAATAATAATAATAATTAATTATATATAATCATTAATATACATAAATATATATTAATAGGATATCTAATATTATAATAATAAAATTATATGTATATATATGTATGTATATATAGATATAAATATATTTATATATATATATATATATATATATATATGTCCTTATTAAACCCCGCTCCACGCGGGGATCGAACCCAGGCTGTCGCGGTCGCAGCCCAGTGCTCTAACCGCTGCACCAGCGAGCGGATTGGGATGCGGCCGCTTTATTCGCCCTTAGAGCCTCCGCCGAAAGGGGACGAAAACGTGTGCAAAACAAAGCCACGCCTAGCGTGAGTGAAATAGTGGGGGAGAATGTAAACAAGACTCGCCGCGGAAGCTAACGGCTACCTCTTATTATTTCCGGTAACTGTACATTATATTTCCGGTAACTGTAACTACTGTTTTTAGCAGCAGTGACAGGCTCATTGTTTAAGTAACTGAATCCGTGTCAGGGTTTTGCAACAGGGAGGACGCGGACGCAAATGCAGGTAATAATTTATTAAACAGAGAAACAACCAAAACAACGAAGAATAAACCAAAACAAACATCAGGAAACATAATCAAACAGCGAGGCTAACAAAACAACCGAGGAAACCAGGAACAATAAAACTAACAAGAAACAAACAAGAAATAAACTAGAGAAATAAACAGGAGAATAACGGGAGAGCAAACAAGAAGGAGAATAAACAAGAAAACGCTATAAAATCAACAAAGACAGACAAAGAAAACGCAAAAACACTGGACTATTAATACACATGGAGGGAAACGGAAATGGGAGATGCCTGGGGGAACAGGTAACGAGGGGGTGGAGCTACAGATTACAGTCAGGTGGGGGAACACAGGTGAGAACACTCATGTGCAAGAAAAATAAACAGACAGCAGCGCCAACGACAGAGACGGACTAGGAAAGACAGAGAACAGGACCAGAACAAGAAAATCTGTGTATCATTCATACTTTTGATTTTCAACGGAAAGTAAAAATTGCAAAATGCAAAAAAAAAAAAAAATTACTTTTTTTGTTTTTCGTTTTTAAAACAAAAAAAAACCTTGTATTTTCAGTTTTTTATTTGATGATCCAAACAAAAAAATGGGAAATTAAAAGAAACAAACCAGAAACAGAACTTAATTTACATTTCCGTTGCACCTAAAATGCTTACTGCAGTTACAAACAGACGGTCATCCTGCATCAGTAAAAGGTTTATATCCTTTATTCATGACCGGAATTGACTGTATTTATGTTTCTTTGGTAGCAAAAATCAATCTAAAATGCAGCAGAAAGCCTCCACGGCAAAACCTAGACACTGTATTATTTAACTGTAACACTAGAGCATTAATAATTAGCAGGTTAGGACTGTAGATAACTGATGGTGATCACAGCAGCCCTGTAACAGATCATAAGCAGAAAATGCTTCTTTCCCTCTCTCCATACTCTGTTCTTTGTTCTGCATTTCAAGCACTAAGCACTTAGAAATACATTTGCCTTAAAATACTACAACTTTATTATGGCTTTAATCTCATAATATTATAATTTAACTGTTGCATAGGTTAAATGAATTAAGAAACATTTAGTAACACTTATCATGCATGGTATCTTCAGTTTACCATCTTCACAATCAAATAATTTACTTCAACCACCAACTGACTGTTTTCTAGATGAAAGAAATGAACTGTATAGGGCTAGAATAGTAGTGTTAGCTGAGATAGCTAGCTACATAACCTTAACATTTGTTTTTTTTACCTAAGACAGTCATATGTGACCTGAATAGCACTGCTAGGGTAAATTTATGATAAGAATAGCACTATAGAGGTAAATATATTGTGCTTTGTTTCAGTGCATCCCCATTTTCAAAAACACCCACAATATGACACTCCCCATCCTCTTTATTTATTAAAATGCATTTGTTGATAATAGAATGAGAGATTTCCAAACTACAGGGCCAGAGCAAAGATGAAATATGAATAGATTTGCCTGCTGACACCCTCCATCTGTTCAGGAGCGGAATGGGCAGAGAAAGGGAAAATCTGGGAACAGGATGAGTAAGAACTGGACCATATGGTGCCTAAAGAGAGAGCGAGACACAGAGAAAGAGAGCGAGAATGAGAGAGAAGGAGAGAAAAAGAGAGGAAGAGAGAAAGTAAGAGAGAGATTGAGAGAGGGGATGGGGAGATGAAAGTAAACAAGGCTTCATTGTTGAATCTAGATAAAAAAAAAACTGTGCACAAAAATGAAGACACAAACTGCTTCCTGCTAAAACAAATAATGATGTGCCAAGGCAGAAATCTGATAAACTGAATATTTTTAAGCATTTTAAGCTTTCATATTTTCCCCTAATTTGACAAACAACATTATTTAGAACTGTCAGTAACTCAACATCACTGGGCAGCTTAAAATTTATAAGTTTGGAGAAAAATAACTGTCAATTATGCTACCTCATCTAATTGCTACCTGTCCTGGCTAGCATCATGCTAAGTGATTGGCAAGAAGGAGGGCCATAAAACTTATTATTTCCCAAAAAATGCATGTGGAATTATGTCGATTATCGGAATTTTGACTAAATCACATTTCTTGAAAACATTCCTTGTAGTGTGGATGGCAAAAGTGGAGGTTTACTAAAACTCTGAAGTCACAATGCATACATGTTTCTGGGTGAATGTCAAATAGATCCATACACCCTATGTATTGAACTATAAAAGTCAGAAAAAAGTCATACTGTAACTGCAAAGTCTACATGCAGATTACTAGGTACTAGATTTCATATTTCCACAAATTAATAAATGTATACAATGTTCTAGTACAAATATGCAGTGCTTTGTTCAGCTTCTGAACGAATCTGTATTTCTATAAAGGAAAAAAGGAGGAAGATGGAGAGAAGGTGGGTGCAAAGTTGTTCAACACACAGGTAGAGAGGAAGTGAGGGTTTATATAGGGCTCATTGGGCATGAATCTCCAAAAATATATTATATTCATAGCTCCAATTAATGTCCAATTTAACGTCTTATCATATTTTACCATTGCCAAACCTAGGACTGACAAGTACGGATACCAAACACTTAATTTATTAAATAAAGGGTCAGGCTTAGAAGAATAGTCAAGGACAGGCAGGGTCAATATCCAAATGGCAGCATAAACAGACAACATACCAGACTGTGCAGGCAAAAAGGTCATACACGAAAAAATTCACAGGTCGGCAACGAGAAAGAAAACAAACAATAAAGGGCTAGGAAAAAAGGACAAATGGAGAGGTATAAAAGGTCTGTAAAAAATAGTAAAAAAAAAAAACTAAAGAAATGCGAGATAGAAGAGCAAATAGTAATAGATTCAATACTGGGCGAAGAGTAAAGGAAAAGAGGGGCTATATATACTAAAAAGTCCAGGTGTAAACAACAATTAGAAGCATGGCGAGCCGGAACACTGATGCATCATGTGATCCAGCATGTCCCGAGGGTTGAGTGCAGGTGCATGCTGGGAAATGGAGTAACAGGACTGACATCACACAATATATAGAGGCATGACTTCCTGACTTCCACATGACTCAGCTGGAATCGTAAGCTGCAGGCAACTCATCTCCTGCTCTTGGGGCCTGTTTAGCACCCCCTCCCCTCCCTCCCCCCAGAGGAACAGGATAATGACTGGGATTATGTGCAGAGGTGTGAAATTGCTGTCAATGTTGTTGCGAGAGCAATCTAGTGCGCTTCTAAATCAATCGCAGCACTGGAGTGCACTTAACTCATAACTATAACTCAATTGATATGTAATAAATTATTTTTTATGGATGTTTATCCATAGTCTACCAATCAAAGGATGTTTGAGAAATCTCGGATCCACAGGATATGAGACAATCTGTTTTTGTTCTCAAGTGTGAACCAGAACATTACGCTCGACGTGTAACAGCATCTTAAACCTAGTAAGAACACACATCTGGAGCGGTGGGCAACCATCTCAGTGGCCAAGGTATGCTCAGATTCAGGTGAAGATAAAGAAATAATCATGTAATCCACATTCACATTCAGTCTGTGTGGAGGTCTGTATGGACGAACCATAGGTGTGTGATCTCAGGTGTACACCTCACCCCCAGCTTTCCAAAGTCTCAAGTTCCTCAAACGTTATGTGAATGCGTCTGCCATAGAATTAGGGGCTGTGCATTCAGATGAACAACAGCACTGTTGCCTTTGCTTTGTGATGCCCTCAGTTCAACTTCATGGGTACAGCTGGATCTAGTGTTCTCTCATCTATGAACTTTCATTTGGAACTGCTGGCCACTCAAGATCCCAGAGGAGTTGACCGCATTCTTCCAAGTCCCGAGAGCTTTCCTGCTGGAATGGAGCCTGTGTGGCATTTGGGGTTTTGCACATTGGTCCCTGGCAGCCATCATCAGTGTGAATCTTTTTTATCTATGCTGCAGGAGGGCCACCTAGGCATTGTGAAGCTTAAGCAGCAGGAGACCTCTCGTTGCCAGGAATTGACAAAGACATTGAGTCCCTGGTGAAAGACTGTTCTGACTTTTTCTCTCTGAGTTTGAGTACAGTAAATACAGTAAAAACATTCAAAAACATTCTTTCCTGTCTTTGATGAGGTTCTGCTGCACAAAGTGACGTCAGAATTGTCATCAAATTGTCGAACAAGGAACTACAGGGTCATGTAACCTGATACAATGCTGCAAGCAACTCAAAAGTCTGGACTTGCAAGTCCGTTTTCTGCATACACAAGCTGAACCACAAAGGATGCACCTTAGCTGCAGGGCCATTTAAGGTGGAGTGGCTTAATTTTGCGAGTCGAATGTTCATTTTTGTATCTCATTCCTGGGTGACCCACGCGCTTTGTGTACTCCAGAGAGATTCTGAGGTATGATAAAGATGTAGCTACTTTAGCTAGGTTTCAGTGCATGTAAACAGAATAAATAAATAAAGAATAAACAGAATAAAGGCAGGGGTATTGCTCCCACAGCTCAACAAACTTTTCTTCTGTTTCGCTGGTCCAGCGAACTTCAGGAGTACCGTCCACCGTCCAAGCTTTCTTTTCGCCATGTTTACATCTGTGCGTCACAGAACGCTCTGTCTTCCTATTGGTCAGCGTCAAGGAGCACTTCACGGAGTATGTCAAACTAGGCGATAAAATAATAAAAAAAAGGCTAGTCTTTTCGTAGGACGCTCCGACGGCGTTGCTCACGTCAAATTACTGCTCTTTGACTGTGTCACACTACAAAGACCTTTGTCGCTCGAGACACTGAAATTCGGATTTGACGCAGGAAATTTGTCGGCGCCGAAAAAATCTGCTCAAAAGCGGGCTAAATTTGTGTAGTCTGATCTGGGCATAATGATTTTGCACCAACTTAACAGTTCTTTCTCTGCACATTTTGCCTTTACAGTTACGTATACACTGCCTGGCCAAAAAAAAGTTGCCACCAAAAAAAATAAGGTCACGCACTGATATTTAGTTGGACCACATTTAGCTTTGACTGCAGCACTCATACACTGTGGCATTGTTTCAATAAGCTTCTGCAATGTCTGCATTTATTTATTTTAATCCAGTGTTGCATTAATTTTCACCAAGCTCTTGCAGCATTGATGATGGTAGAGTCTGACTGCACAAATCCTTCTCCATCCAGCACATCCCAAAGAAAGGCAGTGTAGTCCAAGCAAAGACACAAACACCCATTAAAGAACAAATTTTCCAAATTATTGATAATGTCAATTCTTAATTCTTATTTGTTTTGTGCATGGACATTTTGACAAAGTACATCAGTCACTTTCTCAGTATATCAGTAAGCAAAACTGCATCTTCCAGGCACAAAAACCCTGCATATTCCCCCTAATGTCGCCCTGGATGGTTGCTTCTTTTCTTTCGTCCTCTCCAGAGTCCCCCTGATCAGCTTATGGACCCCCAATTGCTCTTAGATCCTCCAATGGGTGTATGTGTGTGTGTGTGTGTGTGTGTGTGTGTGTGAGAGTGTGTGAGCGCACGAGCGTGTGCTATGCCAGCAGCTTGCCAGACATCAGCAGCAGGTTGAGAACTGACCCACACAGAGCTGAAAGAAGAGGGAGAAAGGAGAGAAAAAGAGGAATAACACTCCTTCAATCCGCCCACTGAAGGAACTTTCTCAAACCTCCTACAAAACTGCGGTAAGAACAGCAGCAAGAATCTAATCTGTCCATCTCTCTCTGTCTCTCTCTCTCTCTCTCTGTCTCTCCTCCTCTCTCTGTGATCTGATGCAGTGTGGATCGCAGCCTGCTGCTTTGTGTGCATGTTGTCTTATCAGCTCACTCCCAATATCAGAGCAATCACACACACACACACACACTCTGACACACACACTCTCTGACACACACACACACCAGCTTTCTATTGTTTTCAGTGCTCTCATTACTGAACAGTTCAGTACAGAACTGTGAAGCTGATTGGAATTTAAAGTAGACATGATGCCTCAGTTTATCTGTTTATCTGTGGGCTTGCTATCTGCAATCTCCACCTCTCTTCATCTAACCATCTCTCTCCCTCTCCCTGTCCCCCTCTCTCTCTTTCTCTCTCTGTCTCTCCATCTCTTTGTATCTTTTTATCTACCCCTCTCTTCCATTGTCTATATCACTGCCTTTTATTCTCAGTGTCTTCAGCTTTTTCCTCATTATCTGCTTTTCCTATTGTCAGTATCTTTATCCTTCTCATTCTTTTAGTATCAATCTCTCAATCTGTATCTGTATCTCTTCCTCTCTGCCTCTCGCTTCCTTTTTCTTTTCCTTATTCTTCTCTCCAGTATCCAGCATCTTTCTTTCTCTAAGTTACTGTCTCTCTCTCTTTCTTTCTCTTTTTCTTTTCCTATCCTTATTTTCAGTATTTTTTGCTTCCTCTCAGTTACTCTCTCTCTCTCTTCCTTTTTCTTTTCCTCATCCTTATCTCCAGTATCTCTTGCTTCCTCTCAGTTACTCTCTCTCTCTTTTCCTTTTTTCCTTATCCTTGTCTCCAATATCACTTGCTTGCTCTCTGTTACTCTCTCTCTTCCTTTTCTTTTCCTTATTTCCAGTATCTCTTGCTTCCTCTCAGTTACTCTCTCTGTCTTACTCTCTAAATCCTCCTTTTCCTCTTCCTCATCTCCAGTATCTCTTGCTTTGTCTCAGTTACTCCCTTTCTCTTCCTTTTTCTTTTTCTCTTCCTCATCTCCAGTATCTCTTGCTTCCTCTCAGTTACTCTCTCTTCCTTTTTCTTTTCCTCTTCCTTATCTCCAGTATATTTTGCTTACTCTCAATTACTCTGTCTCTCTCTCTCTCTGTCTCTATCTCTCTCTAAATCATCCTTTTCCTCTTCGTCATCGCCAGTATCTCTTGCTACTCTCTCTCTCTTCCTTTTTCTTTTCCTTATCCTCCCCAGTATCTCTTGTTTTTTTTTTCATTTCTGTGTATGTCTCTTTTTCTCCTCCTTTTTCTTTTCCTCATCCTCTTCCCCTGATTCTCTATCTCTCTCTTACACAGACACACACACACACACACACACTCTGCACGCATGGGGTCAATATTAACAGTGCCAGGGATGAACTCTTTAGATCTGTTCTCTCACTTACAGACAGAGAGAGACATTAAACCACAAAGAAGGACAGAGAATCCCACTGCTGTGTGATTACGATCAGATATGAATCAGCATTGAGAAGGAAATTTCCCTCAGCTCACCTCACAGGTGTGTGTGTATGTTTCCAGGCTGAGCGGATGTGAGACTGCCCGCTCTCTAAGGAGTGAAGAGGTTTTATACATCAGATAACAAAAAAGAAAAAAAAAGAACCCTCTCAAAATCCTCAAGTGCTTTATACTGCAGAGGATCAGTTTCATAGGGGGATAAAAATCCACCCATATTTACTGGTTAATGCCAGTCTGAATAATGTGAACATGAACATGAGGTGGATTTAAATGAATGTAAACGGAGGGAGATATGGTGGTAGAAGAGGATTACTGTGTTTCATTTATTTTCATGCACTGTTCCACCTCTTCCTCCCTCTTTCATTGTTTTCTTTTCCTTCCTGTGATCCAAAGAACAAAACCAGAGATGCACAAGATTTTTTGGGGGCCGAAACAGAACAAAATAAAACATTTGGCTGAAAGCTGTGGGCTAAATACTGCCACGCTTTTCACAGTTGGTTGCTTTTGTCATCATGTAATAACTTACATATCCCATCATGTAATTATAAAACTACAAAAATAATAAAATTTATTGAACACGTAACATTTTTATATATCCGAGCAGACAAACCAACATATTGCAATACATTTACCTTCATTTTATTTTATTTATACGTTTTTTTTACTAAGCAACATTAAGAGTGTTTAAAGTGTTTGTAAAATGCAAGCATTTGCGAAACCTCAGCTAGAGTGCTGGGTAGCTCAAGCTCTCTTACTTACAGTAGGTAACAGTTTGCATTTAACTGTTCTGGAAAACTAAGGTAATAAATTGTTTTCATTAAAAAGAACTGAGCTCTTAATGTTTTGTAACTGTTAGCGAATATAGTTATTTGTCTTCGCTGAGCTTTAGTGGGTGTGGGTATTGGGGCATACTATTTAAGTGTACTATTTAACGGCACACTTTATTTATATACTTGAGGTCAACAGCATTTTAAAGAAAGAAGATTGCATGTAATTTCAACATCTGCTTTCCAGAGGAGGCACGTTAGTTTTACACATTCTACATATGCGAGTTTGAGTCCAATACAGTAATAATCAAAAACATTTACACTGGCTTTGATAAGGTTCACCCTGGAGTTGCTTTGTCAGCAAATTGTTGAACTATATGGGAACTATTAAAAAAAAAAATTCAGGTTGATTTTACTTTTCATCAAAGTTCCAATCAAGATGAAGTACATGAGAATTAGATAAATATTGTAAACATATGCTAAATATTCAACATATTTCTACTATTACATCTTTTCTCTTTAATAAGTACATGTGTAAATTTACTGTACATATATATAACTGTTTCAGTTCTCTCTTTATACCTTACAGTTAAACAAACTGTTTTTTTATATTTGTGCTTGTTTTGATTGGTTGCACTGTATTGCACTGTACAGTGTGAAACAATCCATTTTAAAGTTATGATAAGTGAGCTGAAATAAAACACTTTTAAATAATATTGTGTTCATGTAGCTGACTGGAAACTGGCGGACTGATGAATAAATGGTACATTTTTATTGATGACATTATTTTAGTTTAGAAAGCATGCAAAATGAATATTTTGTAGTATACTGCTTTAGCATTTATCAAACAGAAAAATATACAGATAATATATTTAGATGATATAATTAAAGCTTACATTTTAACTGGAATCGTGTCGTTATCTGGGTCAGTTGGTGTCTCTGTGTGAATGGCTTTAATGAGTCCATGACTCCAGATAAAATTTCTCCGATGGCTCATGATGATGACACTGGCAAGGTTTCATATCACCCACTGTTTTACCCCATTTTTAATTACTTGGCACTGCTGGCTCTAGAATAAAGTTACAGCACAGTAGTCGATCTCCAGATGTCAAGTAACACCTACGGCACTATTTTAATGATCCATAGGCAAGTGGATTTAAGTTAATTGCAAGTTGATACAAGTTGATTTAGGGTGTGTCAGAGTGTCTTTGCTATCGCAACAACGGAAAAAGTATGTCTGCGTGGCTCAAAACATGCAAAAAGCGCATACTAATTCTCTTAATTAAAAATGGGTTTGTTTAAGAGCCCGGTACGCTCTAACTTTTGTGTGTGAATGTAATGAGCAGGGATTTACAAACGCTGAGAGTGTGTTGCACCTGCTTTGCCAAGATAGCAATGAACATCTGACTGTTGTCTGGTTTCAATCAGTTAGTGGCGCACCTGTGGTTTCCGTTGCCAAGATAGCAATATTTATTTATTTAACTATAAAAGCATATTAAATGAGTAAACTGCCTTTCTATATTATTTTATTAGATATGTTAAAAGTTTTTTTTTGTAAGTGCTAATGTTTTTAATGTACCGGTATTAACAACGTAATTTATAACCATTAATAAACTCTTTTATAAACTATTTTAAAACCCTGTATAAAGGAACCCTAATAAAATCAAGCCTTGCTTTTAGAGCCTTAATTTGTAGAGCATTTACAGTATTTACTAGTTTTTAGACTGTGATGCTGGGTAAAGCCAGTAGCTGTCACCATTGTGATGCTAATGCAAAAAAGCAGATATGACAAGGCAAGAGATTTGAGACATTAATTAGCTTGTTAGGGCTAGAGATTGATTATCACAGTCCTCATTAGGAATGTCGGGGGAGTTACTCACAATCAGCAACCATGGGCTCCTCTAAGCAGCTGCCTAGCACTGCTTAAAGTGTAAATGTGTGCAGAAAATAGTGAATGTGATAATAATCACTGGTGGTCTCTTTAGGGGGTATTTCTGCCTTCTGGCTTTTGACCCACTGTGATTTAAACCCTATCTGGACAGGATTAATTTCTTAGGGGTTCCTGGGGTAATTTTCTTTTATGGGGGGTCCTCTGTGATTTTATTCCCGTCCGGAACGACCGTGTTTGTGTTTTTCTTAGACGTCCTCCGAGAAAATTACAGACTGAATTATCTACTGTTTTTCAGTAGTCCCGTCCGGGCTCACATCTCTAAGTTTTATTACCTTACGTTTAATAAAATAGCTATTTGTCCACTGTCACACACCGTAATTACACTTTGGGTGCACGATTCCACAGAGATCCACATAAACACAACGGTGAGTGGAAATGAAGGAGCTACTGAACACGATGTCACAAGGCCGAGAAAGCCAAAAAACTTACTGGTCCTTTTTACTGTTTTTTTTTTTTTCAACTGCAGTCCGGATGCAAGAGTTTCATCACTGAGTAAAAGTGTGAAATATTTTTCACAGACATCCCTCTGAGAAACTAATCCCGTCCGGAAAGGGCTTTAGACCATAACAAAAATAGACAAGAAGATAAATGGAAGGATACATTTTCAGGAAACTGTTACCTCAGTTCTTGGTGTAATTAACTAATGTAATATCAGGTAAAGCAGCAATATGTAGGATTTTACCTTACAATTACAGCTTTAAAATTATTATAATGCTCCATTTACAAGTTAAGGTAAATGCACCTCTACCACTGCTACTCTGGCCTCAGCACTCTGGAGAGTACACTATGTAATTTTAGTAAAACGGCAGACAATGAGTTACTCGGTTTAGCGCTGAGTCATACTCGTGTAAAATCCTGGAGCATGAAATGCCAATTCTCGCATAACGCTGCTTTATCAGAAACAGTGAAGGTCAAGCTGAGGTCTGAAAAAACAACAAGAGTGTCAGAAAGAAGCATTGTGTTAAAAATATCAGCATCATATCAGTATTTAAATATTTTGTTTTGCATTGCTGTATTGGTTTTTAATTATTAGTTTACATTAAAATTTTGGTGTCAGACAGCGATTCGTTATATGCAGTGTTTAAACTCACCCACTAAGTCTTAAGATGCCACTGTTATACAGTAGCTGCATAGAAAGAAACTTTCCTTTTACTCAGATTTATAAATATATTATATTTTATAATGTCTCAGTTTTAAACAATTCCAAAATGTTGCTTACAGTATTAAAATATATTGTGATATACAGAATCGTCAAATCCCCCGTTTAACTACAAAAGACCTGCTGTTCTACTATGCAGCAATCTATACAAATATGAACCTTATGAAAGACTCATTAGAAGATTAGAAGATAACCTTACCTGCATCCTCACCACAAAACTCATCAGCATCATTTAGCATTCTGTTTTCATTCAGCATTCTGTTATTTTAAAAGAACATCTACTGTTCTTCTGATATATCTACATATATTTTTCTATTTTTCTAATGTATAGCTAGTTAACATTACTACAACCAAAGCAAACCTTAACCCATAAGAGCCCAGACCCATTTCTGAATATTGGTACCAAATACAAAATTGAATTGGATACATTTTGAAAGCTCATTTATATTTTTATTGCGGGCAAATGACTTTATATTTAAAGATAAAAATCCTGATGTAACAAATCACACAACATCAATTTCATAACTGGTATTTTAGCATCATACTCTAGACTTAATCTCAAAACTATTTATATGAAAACATTCCAATAAAGCATTTAAATGGTTATATGGTTGAAACAGACCTGCAGACTCAAAAAAATCACTTTTAAATGAACTAGTTTTATCTACAGCACCAACCCAGCACTCCTATATTCTGTAAAAACAAGGTCAAATGAACAAACACACATTCACACACTGTGCTGTAATGCTCTCAGGATGTTCAGTATATGTCATTTAGTGATATCATGAGTTAAAATAATGGATAAAGTGCTGTAAATAACTTTACACAGCTTTTGAAAGGTCTGTGACACATATAACTAATGAAATAGTTCTTACATGAATGACCTGACGCTGCCTTGGTGAGCACTTTGCAGCTTACTCTGTGATTCCTTTTCTTTTTTAATCCTGTGATGATGTCAGGGCCCTGAATACATCACCACCAACTCCAGAGACATTTTACCTGCAAAGACATTTTTACACAAACACAGTACTTACCTGGATCCTGTGGAAATGGCGGCGCGCGAGCCACCCGGGTCCTTAAGGTCTGGGTAGAGACCAAGGGGTGTCCTGGGGCAGGGGAGCCTGGGGGTACCTGTGAAAAAGAGAACAGAGAAAATAATACATTAACATTGTAAAATTATCATCAATACTTACCTGGACGTCCAAATGTTTACATGCATGTCATTCTGTTTGTAAATATGTTAATATTGTACATATATAATCATGTATAGTTGTCTTACCCACCTGCCCTCAAGTTAATTACTTGTTGGTTTAGCCCGGGATGGGCTAAAGGTATTTAAAGGCAGGCGGGTACACTATTGGGGGGCTGGTTGAGCGTGGCTGGTATGCCGACGGGAGTTTATTGAGCTGAATATTAGCATTTGTGGTGGTAGCTGCCAATCCACCTTTAACTCCTACCAGTGTAGCGTGTAAATAGTTTGTATATATATTGTAAATTTCGTTTTGTTTTCATTTTTGTTTTTGGGTTCGGGTGCTTAATTTGTCACAATAAACACTTCAAAAGGGATTCTTACCTGGTTCCGGACTGTTTTTGCGTCTCTGCCTCACCTCTCTCCGGTAACCTCCTGACCACTACCACTACCACAAATCCTTTCCCCCACTGCACCACCTTTTTTCTTTTTAACCATTTTATTGTAAGCAGCATTAAGCACAAATTCAACAGTGAACACGTACCCCTACTTCAGGACCCTCCTTTTTTTCTTTAAACTGTGGAAAAGGGGAATAAAAATAATCTTGTATAAAATATTAAAACATGTTTAATATTTATATTAATAGCTATCCACATTATAAGATATTTTGAAGGATGCCCACTTAAATAAACAGGTACATTAATGTAATTTCAAAATCATTTGAACAATAATGCCAGTGCTGTGTTTTTACACCAGTGTAGTATCAGCAGGTTAGTCTGTATTCTGAGCAGCACATTACCTGGATCACAATTTCAGCACTGCTGTAACCGCAGGACCGATGTGGTGTTTTAAACAGCAGAATAACAGCAGCGCTGTCTGCTCGCTAGGGGTCATTAGCCCTGTCACAGATGACAGATTACCCAGACACGCGAGGCTAGTCCACTGGGGCAGCTTCTAAAACCAACACAGTTTAACAAGTGCTCCAGATTACAGAATGAATTTAACTCTCTTGTTTCTGGGTTTTCCTTTGATTTAATGTACACTAGTGTGTTTATCAGTGACCCAGTTCAGTGTTTTTCTCTCTCACGTCATTCAGTTCACACATGGTCATTTTTATTTTTAATCTATGTATTACTGTATTTTCTGCATTATAAGGCACACCTAAAATCCTTTAAATTTTCCAAAAAAAAATCAATAGTGCATTTTGTAAGGCAGGTTGTAAGAAGCAGTAAAGCCATTTCGCTAAACTACAGTGTTACACAGGATTTTCAGTGAGCAGTATTTGCATTAGCCGCTAACTGCAGCGCTAGCTCTTTCGCTTCTCAGAGGAGAGTATATTGTACTGTAGTCTCCGTGTTTGCCACAAAACAGGCTAGGTTTGACCACTAGCTGATAGTGCCCTGGGTTACACTGTATAGCGCAGTCGGGCAGCGTTTACTAGCACTAAGCGCTACGGCCAGCACTACCGCTAACCGCACTAAAACACTGGAAATATAAATAAACAGAAGTACTTTACCAAATGAACAGTTTTCAAGAGAGAAACCTGTGTAGATTAACATCCAGTGCTGATTTGAGAATGAAGTTTGTTTACTTAGGAATTAGAAGGGAAACATGGCACCCTTGTTTCTTACTAGTGCTGCTTACAATGTCTGGTGCGCCTTATAGTCCGTTAAATGCGGTAAACATTAAGCTTTGTTAATTGCCTAGACCTACCGTTTACTATTAAATAATAAGCTCCTTGTTTGATCCGTCATATATATAATTGCAAATTTATGAACTATGTTCCAACCAGGACCTTGGAAGCCTTGGAAGTTAGATCAGTGTTATTTTTTTATCCCACATTTCTCCCCAATTAACTACATCAGCTAACAGATGCATCACCTTGAGAGTGATGTGGGAAGAGAGCGCCATCTACCCACCTGGCAAGAGAATGGCCAATTGTGCTCCCTCCGGACTTCAGGTGCTGATGGCAAGCAGCATGACTGGGATTTAAAGCAGCAATGTCTGCCTTAGTCCAGTGGACCACTCGGAGCCCAGTGTTGTGTATTAAATTAACAGATTTTAGCAGTGTTGAATGTATTCCTATGAATTATGTAAACTTTAGTGAGCATAGTGAATAATGATTTGATTAGACATTTTTTTTGTAAATTATGCAAATTATTGTTTTGCTGGTTTAGGAATTAGTGCAGACATCCCACTCAGCAAAAACTAATTTCAGGGAGGTGGTGGGAAGGTAAATCTTAAGTCTATTTTAATCAAGCCCAAAAACACAGACCAATCACAATTTAGGGTCAAGCCTACCTTCTTTCAGTTTGGTCTGAACCAAAACAGCAGATTTGAGAGGTGCCACAAACCATGGTCCAGAACAAAGGCCCAAAATTTGGTACAACAAATAGGGAAAGTCTCAGACTGGAACTACTGAACCATGATCTGTACCAGTTTGTCTGCAGTGTGAAAGTACTTTTTATATGGTTCAGATTTTCAGACCAATTACAGGAAGCTAGGGAAGGCTATTATCAGCCTTTAAACAATATAGAAGAAAAAAGCTGGTGTTGAACAGAAATGTATACAGAAACTTCCCTTCACATGCATGCATGCCACACAGCAGTATGAGCAGCAACAGTGGCACTTAACATTCGGGTCTCCTTTATTAACCCTTATTTATAAACAGAAATGAAAGAATCTGTATGATATGCATGCTCACAAAGAGGAGATGAATTCTAACAGTTAGGCTGGATTCAGCACAGTCCCTGGAATCACAACTTACTGAACTGACATTGTAAAGTACAGGGAGACACAGTCCACGTAAGTGATAATGATAATGTCAGGTTCGAACCCCCGCTCATGCAGCTTTGCCATCAAGCTGCCAGCACTAAGAGCGAGCAAAATTGGCCCTGCTCCCTCTGGGTGGGTAGATGGCGCTCTCTCCCCACATCACTCCTATGGTGATGTCTGCAGCACGGGGCGTCTGTGAGCTGATGTACCGGAACCGAGTCACTGTGCGTTCCACCGACCGCCCTGGCTACTCAGCAATGCTGCATCAGCAGTAGCTCGAAAACAAGCGGTGGCTGACTTCACATGTATCGGAGGAAGCATGTGCTAGTCTTCACCCTCCTGGTGTGTTGGGGCATTACTAATGATAGGGGGAGTCCTAAAGAGTGGGTTGGGTAATTGGCCGTTTAAATTGGGGAGAAAATGGGAAAAATTAGAAATAAAATTATTTAAAAAATGTGATAATAATGCAATGTGAGAAGGAAAGTTCTTTAGTGCGTTTACTAATAATTTGCAATGTGAAACCAAAACTAATCTAACAAAATGTATAGAATGTACCAAACACACGACCCTTGGTGTGCAATAGCCCAATCACACCAACAGTGCACAGTAATTCAAAACCTTCAGGATGCTCTGTGTCACATTTACTCATGATTTTCAAGATTTGTATATAATATATATTATATATTTATTTAGGAAACAACATTTTTTTTTCTTTGTGTTGCATTGATTCCACATCTTTTTAACCACCCATGACACAAATGATCAATACAGTGAGGCGTATAGTGTAAAGCATTTATACAATTATTGTTCATGATGTTATAGATTTTTCTACTGTTCTCACTTGTCGTTGCTATTCTCTTCAGTTCTCCACTAATTCTGTCGTGTTGTGTGCAGTTGTGGGGACTCGGCTTGTCAGTCTCAGTGTGTGTGTGTGTGTGTGTGTAAGCGTGTGGCGGTGCGGCTCTGTGGCACCAGCCGTATCAGAATCTGGTAATAAGGGTTGTTAGGGAGGGACAGGGGAAGACAGGGAGACAAGACCGATAGAGAGAGAGCGCAAGGGAGCGAAGTGAGTGGGCTTGAAAGAGCAAGAGGGAGAGAGGGGGAAAGAGAGAGAGAGAGAGAGAGAGAGAGAGAGAGGATAAGGGAGAGAGGGGGAAAGAGAGAGAGAGAGAGAGAGGATGAGGGAGAGAGGGAAAGACATAACAGGGCCCTGGAGTAGGTTCTAAAGTGTGAAGCTCACACTGAAACTCTATGAAACCTTTGATTCAACAGCTCAAACCTCACTCTTTCTCTCCCTCTCTCTCTCTCTCTCTCTCTCTCTATCTCTCTCTCACACATACACACTTGTCCTATTTTTTCAATGGGGAAATTAACAATAACAGAGGCTTGGCATTTGTAGGGGCTGAGAGGTTACTAGTGACTGTGGCCAGTGCCTGAACCTGTTGGGTCATCAATAATTCATCAAAAACAGTCAGCCAAAGCTACTGTCAGTGTCTTTTACTGGTCATTTCTTATCCCTCTGTGTGTGTGTTTCTGTGTGTGTGTGTTTCTGTGTGTGTGTGTGTGTGTGTGTGTGCATGCATGTGAAAGACATTGCTCCATTGAAATGGCTAATGAAACAAGCTGTCATGCCTTGGGGACAGTATCACAGGCCCGGTATTTTAGCACTGAAGGGTGCTTATCAGCGGCTCCACATGTTAATGCATGTTAATGCATTACCATCCTTAGCGCTAATGCTCTGAAATAGAACCTCTGACACATCTTCAGACTGTTACAACATGCCAAAGCTTTGGTCCCATAACAGCATTATCTGAAGCCCCG
This sequence comes from Astyanax mexicanus, assembly GCF_023375975.1. Taxonomy (NCBI): domain Eukaryota; kingdom Metazoa; phylum Chordata; class Actinopteri; order Characiformes; family Acestrorhamphidae; genus Astyanax; species Astyanax mexicanus. The sequence goes on along the minus strand of NC_064430.1, from coordinate 14,230,286 downwards.
AGCAGGTGCACAAATAAGCACACAGCGCTTGACTAAAGCCATTAAGACCTGGTGCCTGGTTTATTAAACAGGGATTAGGATTACGCTGTGAACATGGTCAGCCTAAAAGCAAAACATATTTTTGATGCGGTAACAACATGAGTTTGTTTAACTCAAAATAAACACTTAGAATTATGTGTTTTAAGTACATTAGTAATCTAATTCAATTAGTAGCTTAATTGAATAAACCTAGTTTGACTGCATACTATATGAACAATTTCCATTGTAGCTCTGGATTAGACCATTTTTCCAGTGGGTGCAAGGCGTGTTGCGATGCTCACTGCTATTTTATACCCCACCAATAGACTATTTTTATGCATTGCACCTGCCCCATTAACATAGTATATCTACACTGATGAGTGGTGGTCTGGTGAGGTAAGTGAGGTGTATTCAGGTAAATTTTTTGGCATATTGCTATTTTGGCAGCGGAAAACACAGGTGCGCTAGTAAGTGATTTAAACCTTGACAACAGTCAACAGTCAGATGTCCATACCTATCTTAGCTACACAGGTGTTTGTACACCCCCGCTCATAACACCAACACACAAACGTGTTGTGGAAACCATGGAAACCAACCTTTTACATCAACAATAAACAGAATAGAAAATAAAATACCCTTAAATGACGTGAACAGGCAGGTCATTTTCCTCTGCTGAGACATGCAGAAGCGCTGCGTCATTAAAATACCAATCCGCCAAAGTCAGAGCACACCTGACTCCTAAAGGGAATGACAAGTGACAAGCTGATTGGTTTATTTCACGTTATGCCCAAAACACACCCATGATTAACTAAGAGAATGAGTACATGCCTTTTGCATGTATTAAGAAAAGAAAGGAACAAAGTATAATGTGGACGAGTAAGTGCGCTGCCAGTGCTGCGTGATTATTACATTCGAATTTGTGCAACTTTTTTTCACAATCTCAAAGTTGTGATGTGTTACTTTGCTATATTGTGATTATCACACCATAGGGTTAAACATTTGTAAGCCTACATCACAAACTACGTTCTTGAGCCCGGCCTAATCCGAGAAAAGTGGTGGGAAGATCAGGCTTGGCACTGGTTTGGGCTTGGGCTCGGGCAGAGTTTCTAAACTCTTCTATTAAGGCCCTCCAATTAGTTTCCTTTGGATTTAAGAAAGTAGAGTTACCATAATCAGAGTAATTCAGCCTAGTATAAGCCTCGTCCGTGCACAGAACTCTTTAAACTCTCCCAGAGGGTTTAAAATGTGCGGATTTGTGATATTGTATTATGCAGTTGGTCCTTCTTGGTTATTACTTGAGTGGAAAGGCAAGCAGAAGCAGACCAGGCTCTCAAAGGAGTCGTGACTTTGTGCCGTGAGCAGAGAAATAGAATGGTTCCATTGGAAAGCACACATTGGGCTCTCTCGATTTCTTTATTTATTTATTTGCTTTACTACCAATTTGGTAAGGAGGATGACCTTGCTCCAAGAGGGCCAGGGATTTATTGAGCTCTACATGAGCTGTGGCTATATTGCTTTAATGGAAATGCAAGTCCATGTCGAACCACATTTTTTTTTTCCCAGAATTTTTTAATGCTTCAATATATGAGTCAGTATAGGCTATGGAAACAGAATGTATCAGGACATTTTTTTTCAGTGAAATTTTGGGTATTGTGAAAAGTGAGACAGATTTCACATGTGTGTATATCAAACACAAAAGCTGCATCCCAGTCTTTTGTTTATATTCCTCCGCTGTCTCTCTGTCACGCTCAGTGTGACTTTAGTTTCCGCCCGTTCTCGTTTTTCCACCCGTTCTTGGGCTCTCCTTACGACGTTTTTTTCCCCACAGCCGTGTCCTAAATGACACAGGTTCGATCCCTCGTGAGGAGCGCTGTGTTTGTTTATTTAATGTTTCCTTTCTTCTTGGGTTTACCCGCTTTGAGATCAACTGTTCTGCAGCTGGGTTCAACAACCCTCTGGGCTGGAGAGCTACTAGTCTGTAGAATGGCTAGGAAAATATCTGGCCCATGGCCAAACTTAATTGCCGTCCCCTGATTTAAAGCATTGTAATCATAAAACCATAAATTAAATTACAACACATTTTTATTTATAGTGCAAGGCAGTTAATTTTTTTAAGCATAGTGCCTAAACATTCAAATCTGTTAGAGCAGGGATTCCCAACTGTTTGCAACTTACAGCCTGCAAAACTATTTATGGCCCCCCAGAATATTTCATTTACAGTTTAAAACCAAATAAAGCATAATCTTCAACTTTGTATGTTCCTGTGCATGCAAAGCCAAGTGCAAGGGTTAAACTGCTGTATTTTCAATTTCTGTTTTCTTTTCTCAGTTCTCTTAGTCTGAGAAACAGTGGCTGCTTCACGTGTAGATGGCCCAGCTTCAGGGTCTTTTGTTGTCCCATCCTTCAATATCTTTTAAAGGATCTTAATCAAAATCTTTTACAATGGTTCATCATCACCATCATCATATTCATGTTTCCAGTGCTTGGCTTCGCACTTTGGCTTAAAAGGCTTTAAAAGAAGCGTAGCATTTTTCTCCCAGCTCCCGAGTTCTTTCTGTCTCTATTGATTTTTTACAATACAGATTCTCATCAAATCCAGCCCAGGTGGAAATGGTCTTCTTTGATTTCCCACTGCGACTGTTCTCCCATTGTCTCTCCACGCTCCCCTCACTGCTTGCTTTTATTCTGCTCTTTGTTTTTCAGTGCAGCCTGGACATACAGCTGGGTTCACGTTTTGGGAGATGAAAGCTGAGCTCTGATAAAAATAGATTTGCCTATCAGACAACAGCCGAGAGATGTATCGATGTGTCCTTCTGTTTAACTGCAATTTTCTCTGGAAGTGGATGTATTCTATCCGACAAGGAAAAAAAAAACAAAAAACAGAAATAACCGGTGCATTGTTAAGGCTTTAATAAAATGCTATTTACGATTATGACACTATGATAATTGCTATTAATGAAGCAGGACAATTTTAAACCACTAAAACACATTTTCTATTACAGATAAAATTTTAAACTATGTAGTTAAAACACACACAAATCAGGATTTCATAGCTGTCTGAAAAGCAGAGAGCCATTTTCCCTTTCTTTTCTTTTTTTTCTTTTAGAGATGGTTCTGCTCACTTTGAAATCAGCAGAACATGAATGCAGCTTTTTCCCAGAGTCTCAGGAGACCTCATTAAAAAAAACCTGCTTTCCGTTATTATTCATACAGTATTTGCGTTTTACATGCAGCAGAATCTCCTGGCCTCTTTGAGCTGGAGCTAGAAGCACCCCTGCGTATTATCTCATGGCAGAGTGAGCAGTTGGAGCTGAGGGAATGCTAAACATTTATCTGATCAGATGATCCAAGAGGGCGTCAGTGAGGTTGGCTGCTGTCACAACTGCTCTGACCACACATTTTATTGAATGTTTATATGTTCATTCTTTAACATATTTTAGCACATCTAAACATCTAACAATCAAACCATTGTTCTGTCTTAAAGTATATAGTGCTGTCAAATTAATGCACTGCTCGGTGCTCATTGAACCAGCACATCATTAACTGTTTGGGTCACTATAACATAATGGAGACAAACGAAACAGCACCAGTTGTCCACATAATGGTGTGTTTTCTCACTTGCTGGTACCATATTTTTTTTACAAATAGGGCAGCATTGAATTTTGAGAATGTAGACAAGCTTGTCTTTCTTAGTAAATAGTTCAGAGAGATGTAAAAAGTGAGACGAATGGGTTCAATTATGGTAAATAAAACAAACCTGAGAAACTGTTGCTTGTTTGACTTGTATGTATGTCATCATTCAGTATATTTCAGAAATATATATATATATATATATATATATATATATATATATATATATATATTTTTTTTTTTTTTCGATGGCCTATGGTCAATAGAATTACTATGGTATGCTGTAAAAATTACTTTCTGTTGCTAATTACAAGTCAAAAGGCCTGTTAATATATTGTTTTATTCATTGGAACTTACCCCTATGGGCCTAAAGATGCCTGGTAGGTTATGTATCTGAAATAAAGAGATGTTGAATTCTATGTCAGTGCGATTTGTTCATTTATTTACTCCTCTCGTAAAATTTAAATTACTTATATAGCAAAAAGTATTAATATGATTTAGATGAATTAATCACAGGAAATGTAATTAATGGAATTTATGTGTGCAGTTAGTTATCAATGCATTTCCCGGCTAGATGCACTGTGTATGTGACAAATAAACTTGGATTTGACTTGATTTAATATATATTATATTTCCAGCCTGGACGCTGGTGCAGCTTACATGTGCCAATTTAAACAGTGAGAAAATGCTTATTCATGCTTATCCTTCCTTTTATGCAATCACATAAGGACATCTCTTTCACTAAAGACTAGTTTTATGGCACTGTAGCTGGACAACTTAAGTATATGGGTGTTTTAAAACTTACCGGTAGTTCACATTCGATTTTTTTAGTATTTATTAGTGTTGTGGTCAAGACCAATAAAGGCCAGAATGATCCTAGATGGATTCCATAATAATATATAAAAGAGAAAATTCCCAGTGAAATTGGGTTACTGCTTGGGTTGCAGTCTTAACTGTCATCAGTAGATGTAACTCAGGGGTGTCCAAACTTTTTTTGTTGAGGGCCAGAAGGAGAAATATATTAAGTATATGAGTCACGGGCCACAGACTCTATAATAAAACAAATAATGAAATATACCACTTTAAATAATACATTTTCCTGATTACTTTCATTTTCATTTACTATCTTTATCTATCTCTGACAGTGTTGTGTAAACTAAGATTTTTCAAATTGATTTTTCATTTCATGATGTCTCTTAATATTAAACTCCTTAATTACGGCAACTTTTAGACTCTATTCTGCGCTAAAACTGTGCAGCCTCTCCGCTTTTAGACTCTTTGACCCGTTTTTTTGCGCTAAAACTGCGCAGCCTCTCTGCTTTTAGACTCGTTTGCCCGTTTTTTCTGCGCTTCACCTTCACTCTCACCGCTTTTAGACTCTTTGGCCCGTTTCTGACACCTAGCGTTCAAACTTTGAATCTCACATTATAAAAACCTGCTTAACAGCGGGCCAACTTTCATTCTATTCCTAAAATACCTTGCGGGCCGCTCCACAAAAGGAAAAGGGCCGCAAATGGCCCGCGGGCCGTAGTTTGGACACCCCTGATGTAGCTTATATAATGTGACATTCGATTCGGGTGTTTGGCAAGTGCTACTATGCAGCATTATCGTTGTCTTAAATAAGGTTTAAGGATTTTGCTGTAGATGCAGAAACTGAGCACTGCATACCTAAAAAAGAAAAGACCTGTCTGCTGTTTTAGAGATGCTTTCATACAGTTGTTTATCCACCATAGTTTGGTCCTTGTCAAAGTGTCTCACACTCTTATGCTTGTCGATGTATTTCTCCTACTTCAAACACATCACTGTAGACAAAGATAATATTCACTGTTATTCACTTCACCTGTCAGTACTGTTAATCCTGCAGCTGATCTGTGTATACTGGGAGTTTTATTGGTAGATAGAAACATAGAGCTTCTATGTGGTATTTATGAAGCTGAAACAGTAATTCCTGATAGAACTGACGAACTCATTATGCACCTGAGAGCTGTCTGTTGATTATGATGTGAGCACAAAATTACATTTAAAAAAGACCTTTATTATAATCACAGTGTGTGGCGTGATGTGCCTCAGACATTCTCGATTAAATGGTCAATTGTTTGCATACATCGCCACAACCAGTGATGGATATTTGTCCAAGCAAACAAAAGATTTGTGTGCGCTGCACAAATTAAAGTGAGTAAGCGATCGTGACCAAACTTGAGAAAACAGAGCTGAAGGAAAATCCTCTGGCTGGGAAATGATTCTGTGTTTTTTTAGTCAGCTCCAGTTACCCAGTGTTGTCCTGAGCCACAGTGTATCTCATTAGGCTTCCCTCTGAAGGCGATGGAGGGGGTCTGAGCCTCTTATTAGTCTTCTCATCGTACTACAGGAACCAAAGGCAGAGAAATATTCCGTTTTGATCCTACCCCCTGCTGGCACTTGCATGCATAATAATTATTATTAATGAGAAACAGGAATCCAGTGTGTCTGTCCAGCAGGTTTTTATTCTAAGCTTTAAGTGAATATCTTTTTTAGCAGGATTTTTTTCTCCTAGGTGACAGAAAGGTTTTTCTTTCCTAACACCCGATTCAGTTAATAAAAATTAACTATATTGTATATGTGTCAGCACAGAAAAAACTCAAAACCCAGAGGGGGCTCGCAGGTGCAAGACTGAGAAGCAATATGATAAAGGACTGAAATGTCATCATCTGTTCATTTTATTTCTAATATCAGGTGTCAAGACTGAGAGATAGGCTGTTCTTTTTTTTGGTCTTCTAGGTTTTTTTGTGCCTGTTTCATAGATCTGGTTTACAAATCGCATCTTAATAGTGTTAAAAAGGGAGTTTATGGTCCACCACTAATGACCACATAGATCTTATTATGCTGACTGTTGCTGATGGGTCTTTGTCAATACTCTGCTGGTCTGCTCACCATGTAGTTCACTGACTTGTGTTAATCAGTGGTTTGACTGTGATCTATAGGATAATTTTGCATGATACAGGGGTGTCAGTAAACCAGTCTGAGGGTAGCAAGGTTGTTTCTGCTTTATTGTAGCACTGCTTTCATTCTGTGGCTGCTGAACATAGTAGTATAATGCTGATTATCTAAAGAAGCTGACTCTTTTGCTGTAGTAAATCAGTGATTAGTTATTATTGTGCACAATTTAATGTATGAAGTATTGGCTTTTTAAGGTCAATCCATTTCAACCAATTATACATTTTAACCGTGCCCTGGAGGACATGCCCAGTATGCAAATAAATCAAGCCAGGAGCCAATAGAAAATATTGGCAAGATTTGCTCAAAGAGGTTGTAGTGCACTTATTAAGGTCACTGTATTTTGTTGAAACAGCACAGCTGACATAGATACTAGACGTGTTAAACAAGTTTTAACTAAAGAGAAAATTATAAATTCAACATGAAATGTAGTTTCCTGTAAGTGTGCGTTTTAAGAGTACATAGACCTAAATAAAAACTGTTATACAGTTAAAAGTAGATGCAGCATTGCCAAGTAGCAAGTAAGTTCGGAGGAAAGCTCAGTGACTCGGTTCCGATACATCAGCTCACAGATGCCTTGTGCTAAACATCACCCTTTGGAATCACATCTACCTACCCACAGAGAGCAAAACCAATTCTGCTCTCTCAGGGCTCCAGCAGCCGATAGCAAGCTACATGAACAGGATTCAAACCGGCAATCTCCTGATCATAGTGGCATTTCCTTTGTTCCAGGAGCTCAGATATATTTTGGTTGCTAGAATTCAAACATTTCCATTGTTGTGCTAATGCAAAATTATGCATTAAAAGTTATAAAACCATGCATTCAAGTTAATAATGTAGATTTTATTTGTCTGAACTCACATTTGGAAATAAAGCATAGTGTAGGTATGCTGTGTGACATTAGCAAGACAATGGGCACTATATGGTTCACAGCAAGAAAGTGGGATTTGTGTCTTATAAAAAAAACGTAGGGTAGGTAAGGCAGGATCTTGTGTGGTGTCTTTATTTCAAGCTGTTGGCAAAAGCTGTTTCCACAAGGAAGAAGAAGATTCTCAGTCTTTGCAGAGTAATAACAAACTGTCTACAGTGTCAGACTTTTGTCTTTTAAAAGAGTTTTTAAAAGTCAAGTGTGGTTGGCATTTAGATTTATATCAGGAGAACCCCCTGCCCTGCACATTTTAGGGGTCTTTCACACCTGTCTTGTTTGGTCTGGACTTTTCAGAGTCCAAACCAGAGAAGCAGGTGTGAATGGGGCTGCAAGCCCCCAAAGCGGAGTTTGGTCCGACCAAAAGAAATGGTCTCGTCCTGATCTACTGATCCATGGTCTGGTTAGTCTGCAGTGTGAGAGCACTTTTCTAGATGGTTCAGATTTTCGGACCAATTACAGGAAGTTGAAGCAGTCATTAAACAAACCAGAGGAAAAAAGAATTGGTGTTGTGCCAAAATCTGACTCCCCTTAGTGTGCAGACGTGACACTTAGACTGGGAATTAATTTATTTACTGTAAGAGTAAATTAACCATTATTTATAAACAGAAATAAAAGGAATCTGAGGATAATCTTTTGCTCTCATCCTGCTGCAGGAAGCACGTGCCCATGAATGGGTGCCAGATTCTGACAGAGAATTCTGGATACAATTCATCACAACACCTGGAAAAGCAGCTTAAAGCCAAAATCATAACCAACATTCTACAAAACAATTAATATAAAGTATACAGAGATGCAGAACACGTAGCTGCTGATGACAATGACAGGATTCAGTAAAGTTTTTTAGTCCGCTCACTAAACTGCAGTGTAAAACCTAAACTAACCAGACCAAATTTACACAATACAGTGTAACAAAGACATGAATCTTGGTGCAGAAACTGGTCCGGACTTTCAGGTGTGAAAACGCCTTTAGTGTTTTCTCAGATCTCACACACACACACTTCAGCCCAGCGTGTTAATTACCTGATTAGATGAGTCAGCTCCCAGCTGTGTGTTTGGAGCTGAGAGAAATACCAAATTGCACAGAGAAGGAGGATCAGAGTACCTCCAAGGTTTGAGTGAGGCCCTATCATGTAACAGTTTTCTATACAGAAACCTATTGAAGAAGAGCAAGAGTGTGTATATCGAGGTGTCATCAATAAACTTCAAAGACATGGGATGCAACCTTGGGCATACATGACCTAGAAAGCTCTCTTTAAAAAATACTAAAGTGGTGGAAAAGAAATTGATTTGAAGATGTATTTACAATGTCTAATATAGGTTGAATGTGAAAGGTGAAGAGTCTTTTTCCAGTGGTAGAAAAGACGTTGGTTTGTAGACGTATTTACAAAGTCTAATTTAGGTTGAAAAGATTAACTTCTAATAAGCATTTTAGCTATAAACTTAGTACTGCAAATAGTAACTCATGTAAAAAAAAAACTGCATGGTTTTAACTTTAGTTAAGTACTAAATATCTGACACTTTAGCAACTTGGGTTAGACTCTTTAGACAGCAGTTTTCTATAGTACCATGATGTTGTAATAGATCTTTAATTATTTTATGTGTTTGTAAATGTTATACATATTTTACACATCTCATTACACATCTCATTCCTGTTTACCGGTATGTCCTATACAAGACACTGACATTATTTCTAGAGTCAAGAGGACACTACATGATTTTCCATACATTATATAAAATGCACACTCTTGGTATTTTAATCTCACTGTCTTCATGAGGTAGACTTACTTGGAATAGTTTTCTTACCGTCTTAAGGGAGTTCCTGGAGGTGCTGAATAATAGTTGCTTCTTTTCCTTTTCCCAAATCACCTATGTGAGAGGCCAAACATTTTTTTTGTTTACTACATTCTTCCATATGTGTCGCTTAATCGTTATCCTAATATTAATCTTAATCTTCAATGTAAAAAATAAAGAAAAACACTAAATGAGAAGGTGTGTCTAAACATTTGACTGCTATGTACATATTTATATACAGTATGTATACATATTTCCATATTTATTATTTATTTATTTTTGTCGTATGCTTATCTCAGCCCTTTAGCCCCCTCTATTTACTGGATCCATTCACTGCATGTGACCGGCACAGAAAAAATGAAGACGTAAATACACAAAAGCTCCAAGCCTGACCACAGCAGTCCTGGTCAATAATAAGTCCCGGGTTTTTACAATGTTTAACAATGTTTTTACAATTGCTTGCACGTTCTTTGGCTACTGTTGTAGACTAGCACACATTACAAAGTCACTGAGGAATTCAAATAAAATGTAAAATATCATGCCACATTTCACAGTTTACAGACTTGCAAAATAATGTTGCGGAAGCACATTATAGAAGTTACTGAGCTGGAAGCGGTTGTCACTGATGTCAACTGGCAACAGGGAAGCTATAGTGATATTGTGTAGGTATATGTGCTGTATGGAATGAAGAGTGATTGAAAAACACAAACATCAGAGGATCTCATATGAAATATAATGTACAGAGGAAATGTAGGCACCCTGCGAACATTCGCTTCTGCAAAAACCTAGTAGCACCCCTCAAAATTACCCTAACCACCACTGCAACCATAAATACAGCTCTGGAAATAAATAAGAGAGCACTTAAAATTATGAGTTTCTTGGATTTTACCATTTTGAAAATATAATCAAGAAAAGGGTGGTTGATCACAGCCATCAAACCAAGCTGAACTGCTTGAATTTTTGCACCAGGAGTGCAGGCATAAAGTTATCCAAAAGCAGTGTCAAAGTCAAAGTCAAAGTGGTTTTTATTTTCATTTCAGCTATATACAGAGTACACAGTGAAACGAAACAACGTTCCTCCAGGGACCATGGTGCACATAAACACAGTGTAGACAGAACAATAGTGCAACAGTACAAAAGTGCAGACAGACAATACAACACAATACAGACAAAGAATAATAAATAACAAGACAGTGTGCAAATTATGCAGTGTGCAAAAAGTGTGCAAAAAAGACCAGTGAGGTAGTAATTACCTCTATTACACAGTGTGCAATAGAGTCCAGTGAGGTAGTAGGGTTTTTAGTGCTTTCCATTTTCTGGGGTAAGTGGGGTAAGAGTGTGTGTGACTGGTGGAGGAGAACATGCCAAGATGCATGAAAACTGTGATTAAAAACCAGGGCTATTGATTTCTACCACCAAATATAGATTTCTGATTTTTTTAAACTTTATGAATATGAGCATGTTTTCTTTGCATTATTTGAGGTCTGAAAGCTCTGCATCTTTTTTGTTATTTCAGCCATTTCTCAACTTCTGCAAATAAATGCTGCAAATGACAATATTTCTATATGGGATTTGGGAGAAATGTCCGTGGTAGAATAAAACAATAATGTTCACAGAGCTGTACATTTAGTCAGCAGCATTCTCTACACTTACGTCATATATACATTATTGTTACACAGAGCAGCACAGCCAGGGGCGTAGCAGCAAATTCTGGGCCCTGTACACTCTCAATGTCAGTGTCAAAATAAATCCGGATTTTCATGGGCCCCTCTCCCTACTCGGGCCCTGGGTAGTCAGGTCCACTTTTCCCCCCACTACCACGCCCATGAGCACAGCTACCAGCTAGTGTAAATAAGATTCACTATACCAGTGCAGAAAATTGACTTGAATTCATGGGCAATACAGGCAGGAGTTTTGGCAATTTAATGTTTCCTTTTTTTAGAAAATTCTTCTCTGTCATTATGCTGACAGAACTGAACTGATGCACTACAAAGGAAGAGGTCAAGTTTTTATTTCTATTTCTATTCCTGACCCTAAAACATTTCTCTCTCTCTCGCTACTCTCTACAGAAACCATGTTGCCAGGAGCCAGGCCCTTGCTGTTGTGCGTGCTATGCCACCTAACGACCACCTGGGCTTTCATGCGCATGTCCGATGCTGCAGAACTGCGGTCTGCTTTTTCCGTCGCCCGCACGAGCAGCATGGAGGGAGGCCCTAAAATGGTTGTCACCTTCGACAAGACCTACGTGAACATCGGTGGTGACTTCGAGCCAAAAACTGGCCTGTTCCGCTGTCGCATCCCTGGGGCGTACTACTTCTCCTTCACGGTGGGCAAGTTCCCTCGCCGGGACCTGTCCGTCATGCTGATGAAGAACCGCAACGAGGTGCAGGCTATCGTCTACGATGAGAACGCCAGTGAGGAGCGCAAGGTCCAGAGCCAGAGCGCCATGCTGCAGCTGGACTTTGGCGACACTGTCTGGCTGCGCCTTCACGGTGACCCGCGCTATGCCATCTACAGCAACACAGGCCACTACACCACTTTCAATGGGTACCTGATTTATCCTGATATTTACGACTTCCAGGAGCCAGCACGGAAGGAGCAGGTGCCGTCGGTCACTGACCATGCGCCGGGGCAGGCAGACGAAGAGGTAAGAGAGGTAGAGGTCAAAGAGGAGAAGAGAGAGATTGAAGAGGATGATGACCATAGATCTGCTTTCTCTGTTGGCCGCACCCAGAGCATCGTTGGTGTTGACAAAGGCTATCCAGAGCATAAGCCCATAACGTTTGATACGGAGTTTGTCAACATAGGCTATGACTTCAATATGAGTTCGGGCATGTTCGTGTGCCGTGTGGCCGGTGCCTACTACTTTTCATTCAATGCTGGCAAGCTCCCTCACAAGACCCTCTCAGTAAAGTTGATGAAGAACCACCTGGAGGTACAGGCCATGATCTATGATGACAGCGACACAGAGAAGGCCTTGCAGAGCCAGAGCCTGATGCTGTCTCTGAAAAAAGGGGACACGGTGTGGCTCTACAGCCACCAAAGGGATGGGTTTGGGGCCTACAGTAACCACGCCAAGTACATCACCTTCACCGGATTCCTGGTGTACCCAGAGCTCCCCCAAAACCTCACTCAGCAGCAGCAGCAGCAGCAACAGCAGCAGCAGAAGCATGACAAGGTCCTGTAGGCTGAACTGGGTCATCTACCCACGTATGTTCATGTCAATGGATGGAGCAGAGTAAGGGAAAGCGTTTGACTGGACTTTGACTTGAGTCACACCCATGTAAACCCTTTCCCTTCGCTCACTCTCACAAACTCTTGCAGGGAGACCTGGGGTTGTGACCTTTTGGTCCTGTTCTGTCCTTTTAAGACTATGCTATCTCGGATTTCTCCAGCTTTTCTTATTTCATTTCGTGCAGAGAAGAGACACTTTAAGCACAAAACCATAATGACGTAAATTTTACCAAAAAGAGAATGACATTTTGGGCAACATTGCATCTGAAGAATCAGAATTTTCCTTCTACAATTGATGGCTCATGGATAAAATATTCTCTAAAGCCTTCTCTATTGAGACTGTACAACCCAACCAGAGACTCAAAGAAAATCAGAAAATCAATGTTAAATTAGCCAAATGAGCAGATCTTTGACCCTCAACAAGCACTTCAAGCGGCTGCTGGAAAACAAAGATTCCAATGAGTGCAAAAGTGGGAAAAAGTGGGAAAAACATGCATGCACCTTTAGTTCACTCCTTTAAAATATTTTGCTCTGAATCTTTTTTTTTTTGCACGAAAAAAAAAAAATGCATGTGTATTTTGCGAAGACTTCCCTAGCACTTATGTGGCACTGTACCACTTTTTGGGTGTCACACAATTTTAAATGGGTAAAAAATATAGTATAATAATTAATAAAATGAATAAAAAATAAAAATAATTTATTGCTGGGACATAATTAAAGATGGTATCTTTTTGGCAAAAAAAATCATAAAACTGTTTTCTACTCTCATTTAAACAGAAGCAATTCATTTAAAAAAATCACAAGTTTGCTTGATTTTACTTGTGCATGCTGCAGAAAACAGTATAATAAAAAAAAGACAAAACAAGCAAACGTACTATACATACATGCTACATGTGCACAATTCTGTATTGTAAAAATGTCTGTTTTTTAACTGTTTCTATTCAAATGTTCAAGCATATGTTCCCGTTTTTATTATGTGACCAGTGTCATAGTGATTTTTACTGTAATGTGCAGTCATGAGCAGAAAATGTTAAATGTGAATAGGCTGTGATTAAGAGTCATGGACAAGCATTTTTCTGTTTGTGAAGTCGGAGATTATGTGCAGTGTTTGCAGTGTTTAGTGAATGCTTTTGTGACCTACACCAAAGCAAAAATGCTCAAAGCAAAAATGAATAAAAAACAGAATGTCTCACACTTGCTTTCTTTCATTCAGTTTCCCACCTGGAGGGCTATTGACTTAAATTGATTTTGTGTAGTTTCACGAATCAAGTGTCTGGAATATGATGACATGCTGCTGCAAGCAATTTTATTCAATTTGACGTCCAGTGCAGCTGGTTATAAATGTAAAAACTGCTTCACAGCATCATTACAGACCAATAAACCAAACCCAGAGCATGCCATTCATAGGATCCTTTCATATTCCTATTTCTATTAGCTGACAGCAGGTTACTATACACAGAGGATTGTGGGAATGGCAGCAAATTTAGAAATGCAAAGCAGGCAACAAAAAATTAAGCTCAATGTTTTGTAAATGAAGAGCATGTCTTGCTTTTTTGAGCCAGATTTGTAACCCTGTATATTTCTAAAAGCAAATGGCAGTGGGTCATCTTCAGTGGCCTAATCCCATTTCTCTTTTGTACACCTTTCCCTTAGAACAGCCCTTCATGCACCGAATACAGATATATAACAGTAAAGCACAGAAGTTTAACAACTAATCTAATCTAGTTGCTGATTACTAGTTAACTTTAGGGCATTGTATGTCTTCAGAAAGTGGGCAGGTGGTGCAGCAATGAATTATTATTGCCATTTTTTTTGTTCCACCTTAAATACTGCAGTCGGTCTGTTGTGTGATTTAAGGCAAAATTGGAAAGTTAGCTAGCTACTGAGACAAACTACTAGCGTTTTTTTAAAGCTTGTTATGAAGTAGAAAATGGCCATAAAACATTGAAACTACACATTAAAATATGGTAAAATAGTTATCGCAATTATTAAGAAAATACTCAACGTTGGGCGTCTTTGGTCACTTGTGCTGTCATCTTGCCAGTGATTCTCATAGCCCTCTGTTTTGTGCGTGCCTCTAATAAGGGCCATGAAGCCCTAATACTCCCCTACTCCTCCAGCCTAACAAAACTCTGAACACACTACCCCTAGACACGCGTGCGCAAAACAAAGTGGTAGGGCCAAGGGATGAAATGGGATGGGGCCTTTGTCTTGGAGGAGACGGCAAACGAATCCATGTGTGGAGGGACCAGCAGCAAGATGAATGGTTTGTTTACACATCACACATTCAGAAGGCCTGGTGTCATGGTGTGGGGTGCAATTATGTATGATGTCAGATAACCATTGGTCTTCAGTACAGGCATTTTGACAGCATTGTTAATAAGGCCCTACCGTTTCCAAATGCACAGTCCGATGTGCTATTTCAACAGAACAATGCTCGTCTGCTTACCGCTGCCATCTTAAGAGCTTGCCTTGAAGACACAGATGCTATACAATAGCTAACTGCATCGTCTGACCTTTCCCTGAGTGAGAATGTGTGGGATGCTACTTCTGACATGCTATCATCACTCCACTCTTTCCCCAAAATCTGTGAAAATATTTATAATAATGAATATTCTGCACTATTGTAGGTCGCTTTGGACAAAAACGTCTGCCAAATGTAATGTAATGTAAAAGATGCATGGGCTGGACTACCCCAGAACACCACTATGAACCCCTACAACCCCATGCAGAGACATCTAGCATGGACATGTTAGCACTCTGACTTGATACGACTCTGAAGTAGGACCATAGTATATCCACCACTTATAACAAAAATACAGCAACAGAGTCAGTTCTTTAAGTGGAAGCTCAGAAACTCAAAATCTTCGAGAAGATCCTGACCTATTTCCACTTTGCCTTTTTTACTAAAAAGATCATGACCCTCTCCATTAGTGTCTGTTTCCAGTCTCTCCAAGGCTGTGTTACTGAGTGCTGCCGAAAGGGATATAAGATACCAGCTCCACTCTAAAAGGGATTTGTACTCGTCCATTTCCATTACAGAGACAGTTCAAGGTGGGCAACACTTGCATGACCTCTCCACAGCTTGATCGCTTGCCCTTTTCCTGTCAATCCTTCTCATTCTTGTAGTTACTTCAAAGCCAAACTCTAGCAGACAACATTCTGCTTCTATTATTATTAAGAGAATAAAGCCTTGTCCCGAAAAGAAGCACTCTTTGTCCACATTTTGGTGACATCAACAATGTACCCAGGTAAAACATTAGCTTTAATTGTTGATGTGTACTTTTTCATTAAAAGGAATGTATGATGTCCGTGAGCCTTTTTTTACATCTGAGGTTAACATACGATTTTGGTGATCAGATCATGTTCGGATTTTACTTCACTGTAAAAAAAACATTCCATAACACATAGTATTTGCATTAAGATTGGATCACAGAAACCACATTTGTATTTGGTCAGGAGGTGGATCCTATTCACATTAAACACAAGGGTCCATAGTATGCATAGAAATTTCGAGATCCGATTCTATCAGGCAAGTGGAAATATGTATGGAAGACCATTTCCGTCAATTTGGAAAAAATAAATCATAATTACAAGATGCTAAATCACAGGAAACAGGTGAGCTGGCTATTTTACTCCTGAACAGGTAATCACTGAGCTTCAGTAAGGTTGCTAACCATAGCTGGGCAATTAATCATCACCATTAGCATAGTAGAGATGGGCACTTTGGAAACTGAAACATATTCACTGATCAGCTACAGAGTAAGACTCATCATTGCTTGCCACTGTGGGTCAATCTGGCAACCTGTGTAAGCTTGGCAGTTGAGGAAGAGCAAGTAGGGCAGAAAACTCTATCCAGTGTTTGACTGCTATAGCCATTTCACACACTCACATTTATTACTGATCATTCCTTTAAGTATGAATGAAATTGTCTGAATGCATGCATGCCTGTTCTCTTCTTAAACATGCCCTTGTATGCAGGAACCAGTCAGTCTGTATAAATAGAGAGATATAAATATCAATCTGCTTAGTTACAAAGCCAGTCACTTCAAACATATTTTTAATAATGCCAGACAATCGACTAAAGCCGATAAAGTCAAATGATTAAATAATATTTAGTCAGATTGTCACCTGTTGATATATACTATTTACTGTACATGAATAAAGCAATGACTCTTTGTTGTAGAGGCCTTTCTAAAGAAACTAGTTTGCCAGATTTTACTTTCCTGACTTTCCTTTCTCCTCATATTTTTTCTCTTATCATGCACACCACATGAATATCTGAATAACTTTGCTGAAGTATAATAAATAAAGTAGTTTCAAACGTGAAGCAGGAAAAAAATACCTGGCTTATGCAAACATAAATGACTAATTTAACTACTTATAAAAAGAGGAAAATAAATTGTGACCCAATCTAAATTAAATCCCTATCTGAATCTTCACAGTTTAATATTGACAGGGCAAATAATTTACACAGCAGTGTACATTACGAATTAGAATAATTTGAAATAGTGCAATCATGAAATTCTTTGAATGCATTTGTTGTGCAGAAAGCAAATCAGGTGTTCACCGCACCTGTCCTACTCGTTAGACTAATCACAGAACTCGTTACCTGGAAAAAAATTTGCTCAGCTGAGCTTTCCAAAAGGCCCATTTAGGCCATTTAACTGTGACACTGTTGTTTTATTGAATTAGAATAATGGAGAAACCGTTTCATTGAATTAGAATAAATGCTCGAATTTTTGTTTTCTGTGAAGAGTGTTCACTGTGCAGTATAAAGTCAGGGTTGAGTAGAATTTCTAAGTTGTAAAATCAATCATGGGTAAGCAGCGCGACCTCTCAACCGGAATAGTGGCTCAAATTCAAGCCCTTCGCCAACAAGGCTTGACCCAAACTAAAATTGCTGAGCAGCTGGGCATCAGCCAGTCTTCCGTCTGCAAAGCTCTCAAGAAAAACTGCAGCAAGCGCACCAACTGTTCCGGCGTCCGAAAAACTTCTGCTCGCGACAACAAGCAGCTGAGAAAGATCGCAGTCAGCAACCGGTTCAAGTCTACTTCCGAGCTCACCGACTTGTGGAACAAGCAGACCTACGCTGACGTCTCCAGATCAACCACTTACCGTCGTCTGCGCGAACTCGGCTTCAAATCTCGCGTTCCAGCAGTAAAACCGATGCTGAACAAGAAACAAATGGAGAAACGGCTGAAGTGGGCCAAAGAACACGGCGAGTGGACTGCTGAAGACTGGCAGAAAGTGGTCTTCAGTGACGAATCACGCTTCTGCATCTCCTTCGGTGACCAAGGTCCTCGTGTCTGGCGTCGTGGTGGCGAAACCTACAACCACGAGTGCGTGAAAAGATCCGTCAAGTTTCCCCAGAGCGTTATGGTCTGGGGATGCATGTCCGCTCGAGGTGTAGGGAAACTCTGCTTCCTCAAGAAGACTGTCAATGCTGCCGTATATCAAGATGTTCTGGAAACGTTCCTGATTCCGACTGTTGAGGAACAGTTCGGCGAAGAAGACTTCATATTTCAACAGGATCTTGCACCGGCTCATGCGGCAAAGTCGACCAAAGATTGGTTCACTAAAAAACAGCTTGAAGTTTTGGCATGGCCGGCCAACTCGCCTGACCTCAATGTCATTGAAAACCTTTGGGCCATCGTCAAGCGGAAAATTCGCGACAGAAAGCCTACTACGCTGGACCAACTGAAGCAGAACATCGCCACTGCCTGGGAAGCTGTGAGTGCGGAAACTTGCGACAAGCTGGTCAAATCAATGCCGCGGAGACTTCAGGCAGTCATACAAGCCAAGGGGGCAGCCACAAAATACTGAGAAAGTGATGATTGTAATTATAATAAAAATTATTCTAATTCAATGAAACGGTTTCTCCATTATTCTAATTCAATAAAACAACAGTGTCACAGTTAAATGGCCTAAATGAGCAAATTTTTTTCCAGGTAACGAGTTCTGTGATTAGTCTAACGAGTAGGACAGGTGCGGTGAACACCTGATTTGCTTTCTGCACAAAAAATGCATTCAAAGAATTTCATGATTGCACTATTTCAAATTATTCTAATTCGTTGACCAGCACCTTTACAATGTCAAGCTAAAATTAAGGCAAACAGGCACATATTTTTAAATTATTTTTTTATTTAGATGCTCGGGGTGTCTCCCAACAAGACATAGCCTTATATTTACAGAAGTTCACTAGCAAGAACAGAAATAAGGGTGTGTGCATGTGCACATCAGGTGTTCTACAACATAATGAAATGGGTGTTACTTTGCAGGTTTGTCTCCACTCTCCAGTTTGGGTGTGTCTTTGGGCTCCCTGTATGCAGGGAATGTCTCCCATGGGCTGTTTAGGTCAAACTTCCGAAACTCCTGTGAAAGCTCGACAGGCTCTGCCACCACTCGCTTCACCTCATCATCATAACGCAGCTGTACACAAAACAAATCCAGTTATGATACAGATACATCATTATTTTTTCAAACTAATTTCTGCCTGTTTGATCTATGGCATACATCTGATTGCCACAGACAACTGCAACAATCTGATTAATGAGTGACTTTTGTTTTTAAATGTGTGTTATAGTCAACAAGTTTGACATTCTATTTACACAGTAATACATCAAAACTGTGGTTTGTAGAAAATACCATGATACAGAAACTGCAAATCCAGAATAAATCAGTGGTTCCCAAACTTGGTCCTAAAGCCCCTGTCTTGCACATCCCTTGCCATACCTTCCCTTCTTCCAAACATCCCTGGATTCAATAAATATCAGAGGGAGGTTTCCCAAAACCTTCTAAGCACAAAGATGATTCTTAGATGGTCAAGCAAGCATCACACTGAACAATGTTCTTCTCCATTGGTAAGATGTTTAAGAAACTAAGCCCCGGAATATTAGCAAGTCTTTCAAAGGTGCAGGGGTGTGTTAAAGCAGGGAAACCACTAAAATGTACAGGGCAAGGCAGTGGAGCTCAGAAACCAGGTTTGAAGAAACAGTGGAGTATTCTTTTAATAATTAATTCTAAAATGTGCCAAACAGGAACTGTTAAAATGTATTACCTCTACATATCCTGAAAGAGGAAAGTCTTTTCTGAAAGGATGGCCTTCAAATCCATAATCGGTCAGGATTCGTCTCAGATCTGGATGATTTGCAAAGAAAACTCCATACATGTCCCACACCTGAAAATTAACAAGCATATAATTCACACTACAGACATATCTAAAAGCTGGACTGTTTCTTTTTTCTGTGAGCTTCATTTGGAGTCACTCTAGGCCTGGGAAATGTGTTAAAAAAATAAAAAAGTAATATAATATAAATAAATACATTTAGATGCTTAGATAAAACACATTATTTCCCACCACTAGTTCATATAGTGCTCAAATAATGTTGTTCAACATTTTCTCTGTAGGAGTTTTTTTAGGAATTCTGTATCAGTAAACTGAAGTAATACAGAATTATGATAGATTTTGCTATAACCTAACAACATTCACTTAAGATTTTGAGCAATGTAGCTGTTAATAAAACCTTAAACCAGTTAAAATTATTTAACAGATTCTAAATCCATCATCTTCCAAAAAAAGTGATAGTTTACGTTACCGTGGCAACATCACATTCACCATGCTCACAGTACTCTAATTTTCTAGTTTTTACTCCACTTTAAAATGTTGTTTATTCCAGAATTGGCTTTCACTAATGATAATTGCATCATTCAGATCAAGGGCCACTTTACACAAAGTCCAACGGCAAGGGGGGCTGAGCAAATTTACTAGAAAACCAGTAATTATCCACTTATTTTAAGTGAGGCATGGAGGTCTAAGTTTGCTAATGAACTTCACATTAAATGCCAGAACAAAAAAGGAACAAAAGATTAATGTGCTACTGACTTTTCATACATGTCAATTTAGTATGATCATATTACATACCTCTCTTTCATACCAGTTGGCTGCTTGATGAACAGAGACAGAGGAGTCAACAGGGCTCAGCTCATCTGTGTAGGTCTTCACTCGGATGCGAGAGTTAAACCTCAGGGACAGGAGATTGTACACAATCTGAAATGGTATAGACCGTTTTTAGTTATAGTTTGAAATGGACTACGCATAATATGATTTTGATTGCTTGGTTCAGATAAGTAGATATAGGATGAGTTAAAACACTAACAATACTAATGAGTTGATCTAATAACACTAATTACTGAACTCACTTAACTAAGTTAAGTAAAGCTAAACTAAGTAAGCAAAACTAAAAAAAGACTCTCTTTTAAAGTCAAACGAGCGCTGGATGATAATCTACACAGATTGCTCTCCTGAAAACTGTTTATTTAGGTGAGTAAGGCGATTCCATTTATGTACAGTAAGCTTAGATTCTCAAATTTCTGAAAAAGGCTGAAAAAGTAAGAGCGAAAAGAGCGAAAGAGTCAGAGACAGTTAGTGGCTACTGCTAATGCTGCTCTAGCAGTGCTAGCCAGGGTTACAGGCTGATAATACTCAACTCTAAACCGTTAAATATCGGTTAGCGGCTAATGCTAATACTGCTCCAGCCCCGGTGCTGGAGAACTAAACTGAAACTTCTGTATAACACTGTACTTTTGCAGAGTCGCTTTACTGCTCCTTATAACCTGACTGGCAGAATTCATACATAAGGTACACTGGGTTATAAGAACTGACTATTTTTGGGAAGATTAAAAAATACTGTACTCATAAATACTGCCCAGCCCAACTATTAAATTTTTTTTCCTGGGGTGAAAAAAAGTGGGGTCACGTACTGTCCCCTTATAAATATAAAATAATAAATATTCCTGATGGAAACCAGGCAATTTACATATATACTCATATACTCTTTAAAAAAAAATAGATGTAATGTCAGCATAATTCAATCAAGTGTCAATAAAAAAAATTACAGAATTTAGAAATTAAAAATTCACTTTTACTATAAGGTCCTCTAACCTCGAAACGGTTTTGCCTAGTGGGCACATCCACTGCTGTGAGGTCTATCATGTTGCGGAACTGAGCATTGGTGTGATCACGAAGAAAGGTCAGCACAGGTACGACTCCCTCTGGATGGATCATAATTTCTAACTCGTTGTAGTTGGTAACCTGAAGACACATACTTCATATTTAATTACAAACACAAAGCACAACTGCATTTAATATAAAAAAAACACAACACTGATTTGAGCTTATTACCTGAGCTTGTTGCACATATTTGGGAAGAATCTCAGCAATATATTCCCCAAACTGGGACAGCTGGTTGTGAGTGACTGTATCCTTGGGCCTAACAGTAGCTGTAAAAACATTTACAGTAAAAGTAATTATCATTAAGAACTAGCAATGTCTTAAGGTCTTTTTAAAGAAATAGCTCAGTGAAAATTCAATTGACATTTATACCTGACCTTAGATGCAATCAATTAAACAAGACATACTTATTACATGACATTTTTGTTTAAAATTGGAGATGTTATGTTAAGATAAAGCTAAAAAAAAAAAAAAAAAAAAAAAAAAAAAAAACAATAGACTCGTTACTCTACTGATTATGACTTTACTTTAAGATGGCGGCACCCGAAGATGTATGTAGGTTGCATTACGGGTTGTACACAGTGTTTTTTAATAAAATTCTTCTGCACTTTTAAACTTCTTGAATGCCTCATTTTAAATGTCTGGGCTCTCCAGATTCTACCAATGAGGTGTGGAGCTACTTTGATCTGCAGGGGAAAAATATGCCCCATTAAAACCCATTCTAGCCTGTTTGGGAAAAACTGCACAAACTGCTAGAACTTGGAAAGCTGCAGAAAAACAGAGGTGGGCTATTCAACATAGAGTAGTACTGTTTATCATGTTTTACTACACCCAAAGTCTATTTCACACTGGAGTTCTCCTTTAAGTGATTCCTTTAAGTGTCTAATCTCATCTTTACATTCATTCAGATCTTCTTTTGTTCCAAGCAGCCAAATCTGCCAAATCTATCAAATCAATAAAAACAAGAATAAAAGTTTTCTTCATTTTAAGTAACCCTTCCAATTTTAGCATAAAGCTGCATTTTGAAAGAATTGGGATTTATTGCTCATGGACTCTCCCTATAGGTAGGGCTGGACCCGAATATTCGGGTATTCGGATATTCGTTCGTTGAGTAGGTATTCGGTTTTTAATTTTGGTATTCGGATATTCGTTTTTTTTCTCCTTTCCAGAGTTCCACCTCACTCTAACCACTTCTGTTCTCGCGGGTCCCGTCAGAATATCTTGCGCGCGGGACAGAACTGAACTGTTATTGGCTGGAGCGGGAGTTTAATCCAGACGATGCGGGAGCAAATTAATAAATAGTTAAGAGAACTGTAATAATTGTAAAAAAAAAAAAAAAAACCTAAAGAAAACTCTCAACGCGCAGGATGGACCGACACACACACGCACACACCGATGGTGTTTGGACTGGGGTAAGGAACGGGACCGCACTATGTGGCGGGCGGGCGCGGGATTAAAAGAAGCATTTTTTTTGCGGAGCGGTAACGAGACAGAAACGCGGGAGCGTGGAAGAGTGGTTTTAAAAATCAGTCTCGCGCAGACCTCTATTATACATGATAAAAAAAATGCAGGCTCTTCGAAACTGATTTATATAATAAAACGTAAGGGGTAATGTGGCAACAGTAGGGGCTAAATCGGTTACAAAAGCCTGGCCTACAAAAATGATGTCTGAACGAATTTCCTCTTATCTAATATAATTTAAAATGGTTTAAAAATATAAAATAATTTCTAAGCAAACGAAATATTTAATATTGAGCTTATAGCCCAAGTGCAAAAATACAAAATCAGTAATACGGCTATGCCCTGCACAATGCTAAAACCGAAATAGACCAAGTACAATAACGTCATTAACAATGACTTTCCTCTACTCTAATATAATTTAACATGGTTTAAAAATATAAAATAATTTCTAAACAAACGAAATATTTAATATTGAGCTTATAGCCCAAGTGCAAAAATACAAAATCAGTAATATGCCCTGCACAATCCTTTAACCGAAATAGACCAAGTACAGTTTACAATGACTGTCCTCTAATATAATTACCAATGTTTAAGAATATAAAATACTTCCTGAACAAACGTTTTTTTTTGTTTGTTTTTTTAAGCAAATAGCCTAAACAGCAATTTACTGGGCTGGCTTGCGCAGCGGAGAAACCGTGCAGCAGCAGCCTCCTAGCCTGCTTAGGCAGCGGATAAGCCGCGTGTGAGGCAGCAGAAATTCCGGGATGAAAACACAAAGAAATCTGAGCTAAAAACACAGAAAAAATATGGGGGATAAAAACACCAAAAATCCGGGGTGAATATGTCTCGTCGGTCAGAGCAAATTGAACATTTTTCAGTGGATTAAAGGGGCCGTGATTTGCTTTTTTTAATTTTTTTTTTTTACCTCTTTTTTTAAAAACGAATATTCGAATATTCGCTTCGAATCAGTGCCGAATATCCGGAGCTCAAAAAACGCTATTCGGGCCAGCCCTACCTATAGGTGGAGAATAAAATATATTTCAACTGCAAGTTTGATCTCCCCTTCCCCATGTGATTACTCACACAATCAACTAACACAGTCAACTAATACAGTCCTTATCCTAATGTGTTTGTTTAATAATCATTTGGTTAAAGATAAACAACAAATAAAGTAATGTGCAGCTAACGTACGCCTTGTCTCAGTTGTTGTGGCTTCTGGACGCCTCTGCACCAGCACGGCACTCCGACTAGCAACTGTAACAAAATGAGTGAGAAAACACTCAAAAGATGAAGGCCAAATTCCACCAAACACAAGAATACATTAAAGCAAATAAATCCTATTTTATAAATAAAAATATATTACTATAGCATTATACACAACTGATGTTATTGCAAAGCAGCTTTATAGAAATGTGATCTCAGCACAGAGAACCAGGCAAAACATTGAACGTACAACACAGAACCCCCAGCTCAGAGTGTTGAGGCAAGAAAAACTCCCTTAGAGCTGGAGGAGCAAGAAACCTTTGGAGGCCCAAGGCTCACATATAAGGGGGACTTTTAAATAAATGTTAATTTTAAAATTTAAGTCATTTTACACCCAGATAGGTCTATAGCGACACCAGCAAATAATATTCCCTCAGAATCATGGTGTAACAAAACATTACACAAGTGCAACTGTGTAAACAGAGCTTAAAAAAAGTACAGTAAAAACATAAATACAGAAACAAATGTAAAACAAGAAACAGATACAAAACATTTATTACAGTAGATCATAATAATTAACCCTGATGTACTATTGAATTGGACTAAGTAATGGTTAACCCTAACTAGGGGTGTCACGATCTCGATATTTCATTGAAATCGAATCGAAATGAGGTCATGGTCTCGAGTATCGAAGTCAAAAAGAGGATCGACGATCCCTCCCGCGCGCGCTACGCAAATGGCGCGGCACCAACACAGCGCATCCTATTCATTTAAATAGAGAGCCGCTGCATGAGCGCAGCCCCGCCCTCAGTTCTGCTGTGTGAGAGACAGCTACCTTTCAACCACGGAGGAGAAACTGAAAACGGATTTATAGAAATATAGACAGGGCTCTCAAGTTTTGAGTGTCGGCGGGAGTGTGATCACTGTTTTTTATCTGTCCAACGGGGAAGGGGGGGGGCGGGGGTTGGGCGCGCAGGTTTTGTATCTGTATCTAACGGAGGGGTGGGTGCGCGCAGGTGAGAGCGTGTGAACTCGCTGAAATGCGTGTGTCAGTGTGACTTGAGAACACTGACTATAGATCACAGTGAGGTGGATTAAAAATCTTAAACTTATAATTGACTACACCTGTTGCTTTCCATTGAATTAAAAAAACATCTTTCTCTCAGATAAAGTAAACACAAGCGTGTTTCTGACTAAAATAAAAGCTTTTCAGGAGAGATATAAGTTATGTGTAAATATTTATAAGACAATACCTGACAAAATCTGTTTTAATGACGTTAATAAACATCACTGTGACAGCGCTAGTCACAGTTTCACCACATCACTTATCTAACCAGCCTGTACTGATTTCTGCCCCCCAATAATGCTTTCAATAACCTCTAATAGCCTTTAATAGTCTTCAGTAGCCTTTAAAAGACTTACCTGGCGGCCGTGGTGTGTCCACTAAACTCCGTAGTTATAAACATCCTGAGGTTAGCAGCGCGCTAACTGACCTGTTTATAATGTAATCCCAGCAGTGACTCCGTGTCGGCTGTTCTAACCTGCTGCTGTTAGCTGCTTGGGCTGAAAGATGAACTGTAGTGAGCTGTATTATCCGGTTAGTGGGGTTAAAACCTTTATTTGTTTACAGAAACAGTAAAAACGGACTGGCTGAGCTCTGTAGCCCGTGGCTGGGCTGTACTGAAGTAGTGACGAGAGCGGAGCTTGTGCTGCTGCTGCAGCTCCGACTAGTGGTTGGATGAAGAACTGCAGCTTCATGTAAGTGAGCAGTTTCACCAGCCATCCACACACAGCTCTGATAAACTGCTTGTTTTAATAGTGCACACTGTTGCTACCAAAAAAAGTCACTAGATGGCATTACCATATATATCTTAATAAATAATAATAATACTATTTATAATATTTATAATAATAATAATAATAAATATATTATTTACATTTTATGAGGCATAAAATAACAAGAAAAAAAAAACAAGAAAATCGAGAATCGAATCGAATCGTGACCCTCAAATCGAAAATGAAATCGAATCGAGGATTTAGAGAATCGTGACACCCCTAACCCTAACACTTACCATAACCTAACTTTTCTGATTAAGTCCATTAGTCATAACTTATAGGTGGTGTGTTTGTGTCTGATTGAGGAGTCAAAAAACATTTAATACAGCCCATCAACTGATTAAGGAGCCCTTGATGACCTGGATCAGGTGTAATGAGGCAGGCAATAGACAGCAGTTATGCCAACTGGGTGGCAAAGCATCACACTGAGTGTTAAAAGTTAGCATTCACTGTGGGGGGGGGGGGGGGGGGGGGGGTATATTTTGTTATTGTAGATACAAATTTAAAACAAAGCTATCTGAAAGGTAAAAAAGTAAGAAGCAAATAGATTGCTGCAATCTGCAAAACCAACTGGACAGGCACAGAAACATATATGCTTACAGGTTTTGCTTAGTGCAGTGGTTCTTAAACCTGAAGTTCCATTGCAGTTATCGTTACAGCACACCTGATCCAACTCTTGAAATAACGAGCTAATGACAGACCCTTGCTGAGTTGAGCTTGCTGAGTTGAGCTGGCAGAAAATCACATACACAAAAAAGCAGGGCAGTGATACATCAGGACTAAGAACCGCCAATTGAAATATTTCAAATAAATTAAATGTACATGCCAGGAAACTAACATATCAATGTCCACTGACAATTAGTTATTTTACAATTTTAATGGATTGCTGTCGAGCCCAACTGCCTTAAATTTTAGCATAGAATCTCTTTCATTGCTGGTTTGGGACAAAAGTTTTGAGTCGCTGATAAATCACAGAACTGATTTACACATTATTTATAATTTAATATGTATGTATTGTATGTAAACTCCACCAGAAGCATGATGAGAAAAAAATCTTAAAGAATCTAGTTGCAGTCTTGCAAATAGTGAACCCCAGTTTTTGCAAAATCTTAGCCTATGAGTAAAAAGTCTTTGACTTGTCTTTAGATGTCAAAGGGTGTCAGACTTCAGTCTGTTAAAAGTCTTATCAGAGTTTTTCATGCAGTGTATGGACAGCATTAGAGTCTGATTAATTGTGCCTGTAGACAATTTAAGACAGCTGTCTTTAACTCAGGTAACAAGCTGATTAGGAGCTTTTAACTGATAAGTAGGAGCCAGAACCCCTAATAGTTAGTAGGGAATCAAATACTTATTTCTCTCTGCAAAATGCAAATTAATTTATATCATTAATACAATATGATTTTCTGAATTTATTTTTTTTTCTCACACCGTTAAAATGAACCTACCCTCAAAATTGAAGACTGTTCATGTCTTTGTTCATTGTGCAAACTTAATAATATACAGCTCTGGGAAAATTTAAGAGACCACTTCAGTTTCTGAAGCAGTTTGTCTGATTTTGCTATTTATATGTACATGTTTGTGTAAAATGAACATTGTTGTTTTATTTTATAAACTACAGACAACATTCCTTCCAAACAAAAATATTGCAATTTAGAGCACTTATTTGCAAAAAATGAGAAATGGCTAAAATAACAAAAAAGATGGCGAGCTTTCAAACCTTAAATAATGAAAGGAAACAATTTAACATTCATAAAAACTCATCATTTTTAAGAGGTCTCTTGATTTATTCCTGAGATGTATATAAATACAGTCAGCAGGAAGACAATACTAATAAACAGATACTAAAAAACAGAGCTTTAGTGTCGTGTACAGACACTAAACTGAACTTGCAGGTCTAAAATGGGTGAAAAGTTATATATAAAATAAAAATTATCCATCATTAATCATCAATAATTATATACCTAGCATTAGCTACAGCAGTTCCTGAGCAGTGTTATCGTTTCTGCTCCCTGCAAAACAGCACTATTTAACCTAAACTAACGCTAACAAGTTAGCTTAGCTAACCTCAGAGCTTAAAGTCAAAATACTGCTATTATCTAATTATTTACACGTTAAAGGGAGGACACGTCTAGCTTATGTTGGACTACATGTTCTGCTTTATTAAGACTCTAGCTAGGTTAGGTTTGCTAGCGTAGCTAACAGGGGTAACCGCTAGCGTTAGCGACCGTTAGCTTCAGAGCTAGCAGAAAGGTCACCAGCCACAGACCAGCACAGAAGGGACAGTGACGGCAGAGACCGCGCACGAACAGCCACTACTTTATAAAATATAAGTTTTCAGGCAGATTTCTCAGTTAGTTTGATTCCCAGCTTACCGTTCAAGCTTCTACTTATACCACCGCGGACAAGCCTAACCAAGGAGGCCGCCATCTTCACTCAGCCGCCGGGCAGTCTTCTTCCCCGGTAGGAGAAAGGAGCTGCAGTAGAGAGGCTGCCGCCCGCCGGACAGAGTAGTACATACACAGTACGGGTCAAACTCTAAAATAATATCACGATATTTCATGGTATTTTTTGCGGTAAGGACGAAACACTGAACAAAAATAAATATTTCAAGAATACACTACTGCAACAATATGAAAATTCTATGTTATTATTGCATACATTATGATATTGCACACCCCTAACTAAGATATTAAAAAAAAATGCAGGACTCTTATCAGATTTGTAACAGAAGTCAATGATACAGAATGTCATGATACTAATAATACAAACAATGAACTCCAAATATGTCCATATATCCAGGATTAAAGTAAAATAAATGATACGAAGAGATGTAATCTGTCTCTAGTAGATATATAATGGTAAATGAGAACAGTGTTATTTATTCTTTTGCGATAACGATACTCTTGGCATTATGAAAAAAACACTGACTTAAAAAAATAAATAAAAAATACACAACTGCAATAAAATGAAAGTTATATTTTATTATTGCATACAACATGATTTTGCACACCCCTTACTGAGATATTTAAAAAAAAATCAAGAATTTTATCAGATTTGTAACAGAATACAAAATGTCATGATACTAATAATAGTAATAATGAACTCCAAATATCTCCATATATTCAGGAATAAAAGTAAAATGAATCATACTGGACAGATATGATCTGTCTCTAGTAGATATACAGTATAATAGGAAATGAGAACAGTCTCCAATCTACACCCAATACCAGTTCTAAACACACAGCCAATACTTCCAGCTTTAAAAATCCCTTAAAATTTTTATTATTTTGATTAATTGATTATCAATCAAAAAATCAGATTTCCCACATTTTATTTAATAAACCAAACAGTATTGGTTTTTGTAACTGTAGATATATGTAAATATACACTTTTACATGATTCCCAAACACTTACATGCAATCAATCAGAAAATACCTTAAAAATGGCTTTCAATTTACTATTAAAAATGTTTGGAATAATTTTCATGTACTCTTACAAGCTTGCCAGTTAGCTAACTGCTGCCACATTTAAGGTGGAACGGAAAACTTGTTAAACACATGTGAGATAAATGTATGACTGAGAATAAGCCATTTCTTGTTTAAACACTTCTGCAGGCTCTAGTAACACTGGGTGAGAGAAAAAATAGAACTGGAGAGCTTCAGTTACAGTGCATTACCGGCTAATAATGTCACTCATAAAACAGCTCTCAGCCAATTACATTGCAGGGTCAGAACTAAGTGTGGTATAATAGAGCCTATCACTAAAGAGTCCATGGTGAGATGTGTATTACACACCCTTTAAGATATGAAAAAAGCTCCTCACAGCACCCTGTCCTTCACTTTAACTCATAAAGAACCAATGTCCAACCAGTTTAACTATTCAGACACTTTAATTAAATATTTTACACCCTATATAACTAGAACAAACTTACAATACAAGTTATAAAATTGTGTACCTTTCGTTACATCAGGATTTTAAAATATTAAGCCATGTTCCCACAAAGGTAAGAAACAAGAATAAGCTGCAGAAGCAGCGCTTTGCTTTGATTATTTGCCTTTTTTAAAGCAAAGCTACAAATTTTATTTGGATCCAGCTTTTATCAGGACAAAATATCTATTATTTATCTATATCTATATACATTTCTTTTTTTTTATTTTTTCTAATTTTATTTCTAATTTTTCCCATTTTCTCCCCAAGTTACACAGCCAATTACCCAACCCACTCATTAGGACTCCCCCTATCACTAGTGATGTTACAACACACCAGGAGGGTGAAGACTAACACATGCTTCCTCCGATACATGTGAAGTCAGCCACCGCTTCTTTTCGAGCTGCTGCCGATGCAGCATTGCCGAGCAGCCAGCGCGCTTGGAGGAAAGCACAGCGGCTCCGGTACATCAGCTCACAGACGCCCCGTGCTGCAGACATCACCATAGGAGTGATGTGGGGAAAGAGCGCCACCTACCTACCCAGAGGGAGCAGGGCCAATTTTGCTCCCTCTAACGCCGGCAGCTTGATGGCAAAGCTGCATGAGCTGGGGTTCAAACCGGCGACCTCCTGCTCATAGTGGCAGCACTTTAGACCGCTGGACCACTCGGCGCCAGTACATACATTTCTAGGGCTGCAAGTAACAATTATCTTGTTAATCACTTAAAATGTTGATTATAAAATAAAATAATCTGATCACCAGCATCCAATACTGACAGTCTGTCTTGTCCCTTTCACACAAGGCATTATAACATTATGTAGTGTAGAAAACTCTTACTGATTTTTACATTGAGGAACATTTTCACAGTCATGTGTTTAACTGCTTATATTGCAGATATTTATTATTATTACTATCACATTTCCAGCCTTTTCTAGCTCTGTCTCAACTGGAACATTGTGATGTAATGTTTTCATAAAATGGCCAAAATGTCTCACTCGGACATCTGACGTGTTCCAAGTTCTTTTGTGTATAATGCAACTTAGCTTGTTCTCAAAATAACCTAAGCTCAACCTAAGGCAAAGCACATACTGTGTTATGAACAACACCCTCCTGTCTGGGCGAAACAAATGGAGATCTCTATTTATTTCTGAACAAGCTAAGTGACATTTTTAGGCGTGTTCAGAAAGAAGCTCATTTTATTTTCTGCTAAACTGTTCAGATGAAAACTAACTGTTTTGTTGAATATAGATCATATTTGAAGGTCTTCATTGTAATCAAGTCGGACAGTAACATATGTGTAACGGTTTTCTATTTCATAAAAAAAAAAAATGGAAAAACGGTCAATAGGAAAGCAGCTTAATTTATTTATAACAAAAGTTTTCCTGTATCATATAATAAGATATCATACATTACATGGTTTTGCACTTCTGTGCATGGTTTATAAAGTTAAAACATACTGCCTATGTACACAGTTAAACATATTTCAGAAAGCCTCTTTAACACAGTATTTTGTGCTATACACAGTTTGGTCCTGATGCACACACTTGTTGGTGGTACTTCTTTAGAATGTCAAGCTGAGCAGAGCGGACCAGGATATGCGGCCGGACCTCTGCCAGCATGCTACACGCCTTCTCTGGACTCCAGCAATGTATCTACACAGAAACAAAGAAAAACAATGTGTTGTCATCAACAATACATAGAAAATGTTGGAGTAGGACTTGCTCTGTAAGTTTTGTGCACGGCTTCTTATTATCTATCTATCTATCCTCTTCGCCCCTCTAAAACACTGTTGCTCACCCTGATGAGGTATGCAGCTGCCATTGTGGCACTGCGGGAGCGACCTGCTTTACAGTGGATGTAGACGCTGGTCCCGTTCTCACGGTGCTTCATAACAAAATCTACACCCTGGTGGATGTGCTCCAGACTGGGAACTCCTGTTAGGTCCACTGTGCTGAGTCTGATCTGCTCAACACCTGCTGCCCTCCACTCCTATATACAACAAAAACATACAAAATTTGGAGGACATGAGTTAGACATACTTTGACTGTATCTTGTAACCCAAGCAGGAAAAAATAAGGTAGAAGTAGAAGAGGACATTTTTTATTCTTTATTAAACAGAGAAGGAGGGCTTTAAACACTGAATCGGTGCAAACATTACAGGGTGCATGCATAAAAGCTCTTTAGTAACATAGCCTTAAAGTGTCTGTTTTACACTGTACATTTTTGTTAAAACAATACAATTTCAGGTTTTGCTGGTAATTTTTTTAATTGCATATTAATATCACATTATAATAAACATTATCTAGCAGTAGCTGGTCATCAGGGCCCTACGAATGCACCATTATTACTGATCATAAAAAGGATCATAAAATTAAATGGATTTGGCCCAATCTCTTATTTGACAATGTTAAGAACTTAAATGCTGGTACTGTTCATAAACTGTATACATTTATGTATGATATTGTTGTAAGCTAAATCAAAGATCAAATCAAAAAAAAAAAAAAAAAAAAGAAAGAATAAAAAGAATACTTTGAATCTTGCCACAACTGCTTTGACATAGCATACAAAAGATAAGATGCATCACAGCTCGTTTTAGTTTGGGACAGTAAGGAAAAAGGCTGGTGAAGATTACTCTCCAAACCTTGGTAGCTTTATCCCTCAGCCAGTTTTTATACAAAAGTAAATCTGCAAGCCTACAAATCTTCTCTAATTTCTGGCAAAAGGGTGTGACCCCTTAGAATATTTAACATTTACAATTCATCTTCTTGGCACTGTTGCTTTCTAAACAGAACAGAAGTGCTTTCTGCCCCTTGATTGCATATATTGATTGCCCTCTGATTGATCTCTGTGATGAAGTGGCACAGAAACCTGTGTATTGAAAAATGTACTGTTTTGAGAGATCAAAGAGCAAGGTAACGTAATTAAAATGTAAACCTAACTCATGCATATTAATTTTTTATTGTACTGAAAAAGGACTTGCAAGGCTACCCATTACCCAATGCTGAACCTAAACATTAATTTTATATGTTGCCCTGGATAAGAACATCTGCTAAATGAGTCACATTTAAATCAATAGAGGCTTGTTAATAAGCTGACATTTTGGGTCAGAAAATACTAAAATGTGCAGTAGGGCTAAATGGACAGGATTGGGAAAAAACACTATTACCAACCTTAACCACAACGATAACTGCAAACATAATCATAAGCAATCATTCTAACCATAGGCAAACACACTTTACTATTTTTTCTACTTCCAACTTTGCAACAAATATGTAATATGCATTGTAAAAATGTTGAAGTGTTGTAATATTCAGTATGAACATGTGTACTGCGTTCTTTTACAGAAAAACAACATTTCAAATAAATATTATGAAGCCCAGTATTTTCATGATACCCATGCCCATAAAGAATGTGTAAATATCAGCCTAACTTAAACTTAAGTTACATTAATAAGTTAATTTTATGAACTGAACATTAAATTAAAGTAAAATTAAATTAATATTTTTCCCCCACAAACCTTACACAGTGAAGTATACAAGGTACACAAGGATTCACAGTACAGTGAAATTAACTGTAGGTCGAGCTACTCACCGCCTCTGAATTACAGAAGAACTTAGTCTCATATTCCTCGTTCATGGTTATCACTCCTTTAACATTTTCCATGTTAACCAGCTGCAGAGAACCAAAGAGACACGTGAAGACATTAATCAGGCTGTGTTTTCAGGTGTTTGGTGGTGAATCTGAGCAGCTGACCCTCAGTCAGAGGCTCTCTTACCTCCTGGGTCATGGATCTGAACGGCAGCGCTCCGAGAATCACAGTCTGATCCACGCGGTTAAACCACCGCCTGGAGGAGACCCGCTCCATCACCACGTTATAGGCGAGAGTGGGGTAGAACAGGACCCGCGCTAAAACACCCGACATGCTTCTAGTTAATCTGAAACAGGACATGCTCCATAAAACTGCCTCTGTCTGACATTCAGCCCGCGGAGCAGGCTCTCTACACCCGCTGCCCATGCGTCTCCCATCATGCACTGCGACTACTGGCGGAGCCGACACCAGCCGAATGGAGCCGAATAGAGCCGAGCGGTCAGACCGTGAAAAGCAGTAATAAAAAAACCCAGTCTGAGATAAGTATTCCAGAAAAACGTGAGAAGATGTTAAGCAGACACAGCCAATAAATAAATAAAATAAAATTAAACTTACATTCAAAGTGGTTATGTTGAGATAATAAATCATGATTTTGAGATACTAAGTTGTTATTTTGTGATAAGTGGGCATTTGGAGATATGTCATTATTTTAAGATATTATGTAGTTATTTTGAGACAATAAGTGGGCATTTGGAGATATGTCATTATTTTAAGATATTAAGTAGTTATTTTGAGATAATAAGTGGGCATTCGGAGATATGTCCTTATTTTAAGATATTAAGTAGTTATTTTAAGATAATAAGTGGGCATTTGGAGAGAATATCTTTATTTTAAGATACTAAGTGGACATTCTGAGATACTAAGTTGTCACTTTGAGATACTAAGTCGTTATTTTGAGATACTAAGTGGACATTTTGAGATACTAAGTTGTTATTTTTGAGATACTAAGGGATCATTATGAAATACTAGTTATAATAATAATAAGTGGACATTTTGACATAATACATCGTTATTTTGAGATACTGAGTGAACATTTTAAAATGCTAAGTCATTATTTTAAGATAATAAGAGCACCTTTGGAGATGCTATGTCCTTGAGATACTAAGTGGACATTTTGAGATACTAATTTGTTATTTTGAGATAAAAAGTTGACATTTTGAGATAATACGTCGTTATTTTGATATACTAAGTGGACATTGTAAAATACTAAGTCATTATGTTGAGATAATAGGGCATTTGGAGATAAAATGTTATTTTGAGATACTAAGTGAAAGTTCTGAAATATTACCTCATTATTTTGAGTTATTTGAAGGTGTCTTTTGATGACCTGTTGATCTCAAAATTATGGCTTAGTATAAGGTTGATAAAAAAATGAGATTTTTTTTGGCAGCTAGTTGACTGGTGGGTTTGCAATATATCACTGTGATGTTTTCACATTGATTAACAAAATTGTGATTAGACTATTGTTAAAAAGGCATTAGAAACAATTAATCAGACATATTTTGAATAAAGGCCATCATTCTACCCAGCATTACGGACCATTTTAGGTCAACAGACAGAGATGGGGAGTAAACAGAACTAAGATAGGAGATTCTCCATTCAGCAAAAATGTAACCCATTACTAGGCCTAATCCCTGTCCATGAAACAACCCTTTATCAAGTAAACCTACTATAGATTCACTTTGAAGGTTAGTAGGACTAACTGGAGTCCACCTTTTGTCATTTTTTACATGTCCATCAAAGGAAAGGGGCCTCCGCTGACCAGATATTTGGGTGACAGACCATTCTCAGCATAGCAGTGACAGCAACATGGTGGTGCCATTTGTAGAGAGCTTATCAACTTCTACAGTTGGGTCACATGTAGATGTTTGCTTATACCACTTAAAAGTACTTTTTAATGGTAACTTTTTAATGGTAACTAAATAAAAATAAACTATGTAAAATAAGCGATTGTAGTATAAAGACAACTATCTGGTCAGGTCCAATCACTGGTAGCCAGATTTTCTCTCTATAAATACACCATGGAGACAAAAACACTCCATACAACTTTGAGGGTAAGATTAAATCCATCATTAAGAAATGGAAGGAATTTGGCCCATGTCTAAATCTGCTAAAAAAAAAACCTGAGTCACTGTGGAAGGAGGAAGCATGCTCACGGTAGTTTCTCATAAAGAAAAGAGGTAAATCATTGGCATCCATTTAAGACCTTCATCGGATACAGAAGTCTCACACAAGGGAAATTATTTTGGAAGCTTAGGCATTAAACACAGGCCCTAATGGTTCAATCTTCCCATCTACACCATCTGGGGGCCTAAGCTCATAGTAATATTTAATTACTGGAGGCCAGTGGTCTCCAACCCTGCATCTGTAGAGCTATCTTCCCAAAGACTTTGAATCCATGCCTAATCTACCACACCTGATTCAATTAATTACAGCCTTGGAAGTCAGTGATTAAAGAGAGAAAACCAAAATTATTGTATTGTGTCTTGTTATTGTCTTTCTTTAAGCTGAGACTCTCAACAATGTTAGCAGTAACGCTACTAGGGTATTTTATTTCCATATTGATAAGGAAACTTCAGTAAGAAACTTAAATAATCAGTTTTATTTAAAGCTGGTGGAGTCCCAAACATCCCACACAACTAAGCACACAAAACATGGAAACCAATAGGCGTGTCACAATAATTACATTATTGATATATTGTACAATATATGAGCATACCATCCAATATGTGGACAAGATATTCTAAGTTTAATACCTAAATTAATAAAATAGTAGTTAAATAATAAAATAGTGAAATTGCATTGTTATGCTATTATACTGCATTATATTTGTGGCATTAAATGGTCTTAAAATTACAATAATATAATTTATCACAATAGTACTTGGAACTATATAGTTAAAGTCCAAACAAAAACTGGTCTGAAATAATACAGTTTTTACTACTAAAATGTAGCTAATTTACTGTTTTAGTGTTTTATTGTCTTTTTTAAAGACATTGCACTGTGCAGCACTGCACGGCTTGTGAAAGAGATATTCTTCTAATTGTTATTATTTTTTTAAATAGTATCAGCTAACGCTAAAACTGTAAAATAAAGTCAGTGGAGGCCCGGAGATTAATCATGGCAAATTAGTGAGCAGTGGGGCAGCTGCCTTTAGTTTGAGACACAGCCCGGGAAAAGCAAAGCCACGTCTGAACCGCGAGCGCCACCTGCTGTCCGGGGCGTTTGAGGCCGGATGAACATAAGGGAAGATGGGTACAGACAGTAGCTGTAATCAGTGTTTTTCTAAAGTCATTAGCTGTAACAAATAGTGATTACATGGGTAGAAAGTATAGAAGTCCTTAAAAATAACTTCCTGGGTAATTTTTTAAGTATATCAAATTTTAAAAATATATATAAAATATAAAACGAGAGATTATTTGATTTCGTACCCAAAGATTCTCAATGGGGTTAAAGTCTGGACTCTGTGGTGGCCAATCCATGTGTGAAAATGATGAAATCATGCTCCCTGAATCACTCTTTCACAATTCCAGCCCAGTGAATCCTGACATTGTATTTTGGAATATGCCCATGCCATCAGGAAAGAAAAAAAAATCCATTGATGAAATATTTTGGTCTATAGTCTGTATATTCAGGTAGTCAGCTGACCTCATTCTTTTAGCACATACTGTTGCTAAACCTAGACCTGATCAACTGCAGCAACCCCAGATCATTTACTTAGTTAAATCTAGGTGGCTTTTTTTTTGGCCAGGCAGTGTATGACTCATATTTAACCACCATTCTGGAAAAAAACAAGCTAGATAAGCTGTTTGACCAGCGTAGCTATTCACTAGCATAGGGTAATTGTATTTAGTTGTTTAAAGTATAGTTTAAATAAGCATGATCAAAACATGACCAAGCAAGATCTGGCTTAACCACACTGGCTGACCAGCAAGATAATGTTGTTGAGCAAGCAGGATTTTTTTTTTTTTTTACCAGAATTACCAATGTTTTAACCGCAATAACTATCAAAAAAACAGATAAAGTGGCTTGATCTAGAGGCCCCACCTTGAAACTCCCTAAACTTTATACCTGTCTGATATTGTCCTTTTACTGCAAATATTTGGTAGCTGTGCTGAAGGTCTTCTTCTGGAGATGTAGATGAAGAAAGAAAGGAGAAGAAGGGAGAGAAGAAGAGAGAAAACAGAGAGAATGTGGATATGCTATGTAAGGAACTGGAGATGGAAGTTAAGATGGAAGAAAAGATGAAAAAAATAGATGCTGACAAATGTTGGAATACCTGCGTACAGGCTGGGGCTGAGTGGATAAGATAGAGAGAATATAAATTAAGCATCAGCTCACAGGACCTTAGTAAGACATGATGTGTTGATTAGCGGAGGAGCTGAAGAAAGTGATTGACACAATAATTGCAGATGCAGAAAGAAAAGACGGGTTCAGAGCGAGGGAGCAGTCGAGACTGCAGGAGTGGGAGAAAGCTAGAAAAAAGAAATGATGAGGAAGGTGATTTACGCAGAGCTGTAGAATATAGGAGTAGAACAAGAACAAGAAAAGAACAGGATGAATGTTAAAAGAAAGAGTGTAGCCAACAGAAGCTGGTCAAAACATGCCATTGCAGCTGGAAGCAGGATTATAGCTAAATTAGCTGAGGCAAAATCTGAGGAAGCATAGAGGCTCACAGAAAGAGCAAAGCAGAGCAGCACATGACCCACAATGCTAATGTCGCTAACAAGCACTAACTAAATCTTGATAGCCAGCCAAAATTGTCTGTAAACACACAACCACTTCTCTTCAAATGTACTGAGTTCTTTATCACTGTCTTCCAGAGAAGTTGGTGTAATTTAGGATACAGTGCAGCTTGTGAACTATAAAATTATTATAGCATTAATCTTGTTTTTAAATATTCCTTTTTTGGAGAGAGCTTATTTAATATAGGTTGTTGTTAAAGCGTGTATAATGCACTTATTGTTCACTATATCATAGTTTAACAGATTTTCCCATTAGTAATCGCAACTTCACACACAAGTGTTTACAGTTCTCACATACCCTGTTTTCCTGTAAATGTCTTTTTAAGTGAATCAAACGAATCAGTTACTAGCAAAAACAAATAGAAAGTTTTGTTTTTAATACAAACAAAAACATCAACTTTCAGTTTTTACCATTTGATGCTAGCTAACCTTTATTTTTTAGGTTAGTACTCACTATCTTCAAAATCTTTACAAAAAAAAATCACTTAGTAATTGACTTATTAATAGGTTGCTAGATGGTTTAATCTGGGGTGGGCAATAAATTTTCCCAAGGGTCAAATTACCTAATTACCTAAATTGCCAGTACTTATTTCTTGTGCAGTGAGAGAAGTATAGTCTATGTTTGGGATCCCTTTCAACAACCAAAACACCACCCCCACCAATTTACAACAAAATGATTCAGTGAATCACATGAAACATTACAGCGGATAGTGGAAAGAATTGGTTCTCTGAAGTGACTCAGACTTCTGAATCTTCACCAATGAAACACCTTCTTTTAATTGTATTGATTTCAGCAAGCACGTAACAATAGATGCATTTTGATAATCTGTTTTGGTAAGAGATGTTACAATTAAGCAACACCAATGTAAAGCAGTCATAGTCAAAACACCAATATTGTACTATTATTTAATCAATTACAGATCATTTGTGACCATTTGTTTACAGTAATTCTCTCTTGTTCAGTGAGAGATGCTTAGTCTAGTTTTGGGCTTCTACAAGTGCATGTTGCTGAATTCTGAGGTGGATATGTGACGGTCCGGTTATGAAAAGGCATAGGGCAGAGTGTGGCCCCTGTGCTGCAAAATGCCACAGTCTAGATTTTGATCTAGATGCAAACGTTTGGGTAATTCCATAAAGGACATTTCAGAACATATTTACTATTATTTAATTAATTACAGATAATTTACATAAACAACTGTGACCAAAATGT
This sequence comes from Astyanax mexicanus, assembly GCF_023375975.1. Classification (NCBI taxonomy): domain Eukaryota; kingdom Metazoa; phylum Chordata; class Actinopteri; order Characiformes; family Acestrorhamphidae; genus Astyanax; species Astyanax mexicanus. The sequence continues at coordinate 14,190,668 of NC_064430.1, read as the reverse complement.
TCATTTGTTTGCAGTAAAGGCCAGCATTGACTTCACGTAATACACAAAGAACTACCGGTGTATGGTTCGTTGTCTAATTACCTTATTTTTTTCAGTATTTCTTTCTTGCTCTGTGACATTTAGTCTAGTTTTGGGCTTCATGTTCAGTTTCTGAGGGATATCTGAATTGCCGTTTATAAAAAGCCATAGGGCAGGGTGTGGCCCTTGGGCTGCAAAATGCCCAGGTCTAGTTTATGGTTTAAATGCAAACATTTGGGTAATTCCACAAAGGACGTATCAGAACATATTGTCGCTGTCCAATGAAAAAGAAGTATCTGCATTTTTGTCGATTTTTAGTTTACTACATAATTTGAACAGACAAACTGCCCCTTGACACTTTGCCAAAATTTCTTATGAACGGACCGATACAAAAACTTAAAAATGACCTGAAATAAACTCTATTTACATTGACTTCCATTGAAAGTTTAGAAGTTTTTTTCTCTCTCCTGTAAAGAGGCTGTTTTGGAAATACTTGTTTTTTTCTCTGGACAGCGACGATATATACTATTATTTAATCAATTAGAGATCATTTACAGAAACAACTGTGACCAAATGTTTGTGTTTGCAGTAAAGGCCGGCACTAAATTCACTTAATAAACAAAAAACTACAAGTGTTTGGTTTGTAGTCTAATTAACCTAACTACCTATTTTTTTTCTAAATGAATCAGTGAATCACATGAATCATTACAACAGACAGTGGGAAGAATCGGTTCTGTGAATTGACTCAAACTTCTGAATCACCTCACCACTGACACGCCTTCTTTTAATTGTATTGATTTCAGTGAGCACGTGACCAAAAAGTCCATTTCCACAGTCGAGGGGGGGCATTATACAGCTAATAAAATATAATGTGTAATTTCCCCTAGTATTTAAGATGAATATACACGAATGTCAGTGGTTTACGTGTATTTAAGCCTGTGTGAGCGCTCTGTGTTGCAGAAGTGAAGATTTCAAAAGTGCCTATCGATAGTGGCTCCACCCCGCTCCCCTTTCAGACGCGTGGATGGTAAATGCAGGAAAGCCAGCCATTTTGCACTATCCCTGGTAGAAAGTGGGCTGTCGTGGGGAGACGTTCTCAGCACAGAATAATTAGCTAGCCGAAAAAAAACCCACAAGTTGAAGAAAACCATTACCTTGATTCAGTTCACGCATTAACTCAATTTCTGACACTTGAAAAGAGGCGCACCAGAGGTAAGTGTGCTCAATTTCTCCTGCTTAAATCATGCCCGCTGGCTGGCTAGCTCACACACTAAATTAGCTGGGTTAGCTAACCTGGCTAGTTAGCTTGTTGGCTAACTGTCTAAGCTAAGCTAACTTGTTTACCGTGGACTCTTTGGTCAACTCTAAAGTAAAGCTAGCTAGCGTTAGCTAACGTGCGTCACTGAGCGGAGGGCTAGCTTGGTTAGCTAGCTAACAGGCTGCTGAACAGAAACATAAGTTAGAAAGCTAGATAACTAGCCAACTAACTTGGCTACCTAGTTTTTTGTCTTATTTGAAAAACAGCTTAACTCTAGGGCTGCGCTACGGTAGCTTAGCGAAAGTCGCCCCTTAAATGTAGCTCCATGCATTTATCTAACACAGCTAACTACAGCGGCGGCCTGGAAACCTAGGTAGTTAGCTTAGCTAGCTAACGCCATCGCTATTTCTCTCTCTGGCACCTGGAGTCCGGTTAACGACCCCAGCGTGTTTTATGGCTTTCAGGAGTCACCTTATAGTTAGCAGTTTACTCAGCTCGGCCGGTGTTCTGTCGAGTTATGCTACCCATTGATATGTGCTTCTTAACAGCGCTGCGCATGCGCCAGTCCACATTTCTTTATGGTTTCATGTGTTTTTATGATAATTCGGTTTTCTATGGATACATAAACCACCTGCTTGAATGCTACAAAACTGTAAATAGCAACTAAAAAGAATGGAAAATAAAAATATGTAAAACAATAAAAAATTAGCGGTTTCTTATCACCTATGTGAGCATAACTTTAACTTAACTTACCTGATACAGTAATTTAGCCTATCCGAACATCCAAGACTTCCTCTGCCGGTATTCTGTCGAGTTGTGCTACCTTGTCCAACCGTGCCATTCTAGTAGTATTTCATTTTTAAAAAGCTAAAATGACAAAAAATAAGCGACATAGAAAGTACTCTCAGCAGAAGCCTAAGCAGGACATGTGGATAGGTTAAATCAGTGTATTAGGTAAAGTTTAAAGAAATTAATATAAAATCATATACGTGATTAGAAAGCTTTTATTCTTTTTTATAATTTATATTTTGTAATAATTTTTAACTTCTATATAGTGTTTTAAACATGCATGCAGATTGTTTAATGCTCTCAATAAAAACTTAAGGAATTACTATAAACATATTTAAAAAAAAAAATGTTGGTCGGCGCGTGCGCAGTGTCGTAAAGAAGCACATATCGATGGATAGCAAAACTCGACAGAACACCTCTGAGAGCATTTTCTAATATGGGGCTTTTTTGTATATTTACCTATAGATATAGGCTAGGGTAGCACAACTCGGCAGAACACCGGTCTGAATTTAACGTTTCTCTCAATGTGTTTTTTTACATAATAATCGCTGTAGGCTGGTGTTTGTAAAACTGCACGGTCACAGTTGGCTAGTTTTACCCAAACAGGCTCTGCAGACGGATTGAAAGAGTTGCAGAGTTGAGGAGAGAGCGCAACAGCTAGCTTTAGCTAATCTAGGCAGCTAATCACACAAGCTAATAGCTACATGGGTGCTTGTTAGCTATCTTACTAAGCTAGCGTTAGGTTAGCTAAGTAGCTACGCTAGGTTGTTAGCTTAGCTTAGTAAATAACTAGGTTATTTGACTATCTATACAACCACACTTCAGCCTTTTATTCTAGTTCGAGTCCCAGTTCTGTCCAGACCAATATTTAATGTAAGTTAGTTTAACTGCGTTTCCTCAGTCTAAAATCAGCTTATAGGCTTGCTAAGGTAAGTAAAGACAGTAACTAGCTACGGAGCTTAAAGCTGAAGTAAAACTGAAAGTATTTGTAGAGTTAAATCTACCTACTTTTTAACTGGAAAACTTGCCACACACCATTTTAACCATGTTTCACATGAGCTTGGTTAGCTATCAGACAGAAAGTGGTAGCTTGGGTAGTTCTATCTGGTGTGACTTGTTCACTGCTTATTAACATAGCTAGCTTGAGCTAGCTATTGCATAACAGCACACAACGAACATGTGAGCGTTTTCACTTCTCCACAGGGGTGGTGGTCCCTGGCCTACTCGCTGGATGGAGTAAGGCCTTGGGCATGATGTTAAAGCAAACTTAAAAAGTCAAAATACAACAAAAAGCATGCATAGCAGCATGTACAGATCTGAGAACATGAAGGATTGAAGTGATCTTTGTGGCTGTAGATTCAGCATTGTTGATGCACCTGTAGAATTCACTATGCATTTTTATTTAGCTGCTCAAAATGCTTACCACACAGTGTGTTGGAAATCGAGCTTTTCAGATGACCACTACAACAGATAATCTCTGTTTCATTTGGGACATGGTTAGTAGGCTGCTTCATATTGGGTAGACATTGCATTATGTATTGATGATATTAATGAACTTTTGTGTTGAGTACAATAACGGGCTGCCTCTGTCATGAAGAAAAATCAGTGTAAAACACCTTTTTAATCAAATGCAAAAACTGGAGCTATATTAAGCATCCCTTGTAGTAGCCCCTGTCCCCATAAACATGCTCCCTGGCAAGGCATTGTATTTCTTGCTGTGCCTTTTGCAGTAATATTTGCACTACAGTGCCATTTAAAATGTTATTGTACACAAAACAGTACTCTACTGTACTTAAAACATTTACTGTACTTTTTAAAACATTTTACTGCATCCTTTAAGCCAAACTGGACTGAATATTTTCCTGTTTGAGTCTGTTGAATTTGTTGTACATATTAGAAATGAAAAGTAACGTAAATGTGTTTAGAGAAGTGCTTTTGCGCCCCCCCCCCCCCCTTTACTTTCTGCATTCATTCATTTGCTTCTAGTCAGCTGACATAAAGAATGCTAAAGTTAACAAGTTCAAGCAATACTTATTTTATACCAGATATTTCCCTCATGCATACTTTTAAAATAAATGCAAGGCAGTATAATGGGCGACAGCATCAAACCTGTGTTAAGTATATCTATTGTAGTGTATTGTTTCTATGGTTATTGTGAAGTTGTGTTAATTTGTTTTGTGTCAAATTCTGCCATATTTATTAATAAAATGCTGCGATTACATAGTTTGTCTATAAAGTTTTCAGTCATTTATTGCCACTTTTGTTTTACTTTGACAGGCCTGTTGAAACGTATAAAGTCAGGTTCGACAGTATTGTGAATGTACTGTTTACACCTGGTCAGAATTATACCTGGATAAGAAAGTACCACATAAAAATGCAAGTGTGAACACCTCGAAAATGGGTATAAAACAGATATAAACCTGATCACTTAACACTTCAGGAAGTGGTATCAAACTAATAATTCTATCTTTCAAAGATTTGAAATGATATTTTCAATGAATGCACTGTCTTAAGTGGACCAGATTTGAAATAAAACTTGGTTGCATTAACTTACTTTTTCAGATAATGTACATTTTGCAGATGGGAGTTCTTGTTCTGAAAAAAGTAGGTTTGATACAGTAGAAGTGCTTCTGTCTGAAAATTCTGAAAATCATTCTCTTCTTATTAAAGTTTTCTGTTTTATTTTTATCAAAAGTAAATGCCTTAATAAAGTGCAGCTTTAATAATATGTATACATTATTTCATTTGGCCATAATTTTTTTTGTATTATTTAGACGCAAGACGTACAGAAGGTTCTTGTAGTGTAACATTGTTTTTCAGTTAACCATCTAGTTGCGTGTATTTTGTATTATAAACACCTAAAATGGGACACGTCACAAAGTCGACACACTGTTTGATTCTGTTTACACTTGGCCACTGATGTAGTGTATGGTTTGTACTAGGGGTGTCACGATCTCGATATTTTATCGAAATCGAATCGAAATGAGGTCACGATCTCGAGTATCGAAGTCAAAAAGAGGATCGACGATCCCTCCCGCGCGCGCTACGCAAATAGCGCAGCGCGCTACGCAAATGGCGCGGCACCAACACAGCGCATCCTATTCATTTAAATAGAGATAGCCACTGCATGAGCGCAGTCGGCGGGAGTGTGATCACTGTTTTTATCTGTCCAACGGGGGAGGGGGGGCGGGGGTTGGGCGCGCAGGTTTTGTATCTGTATCTAACGGAGGGGTGGGTGCGCGCAGGTGAGAGCGTGTGAACTCGCTGAAATGCGTGTGTCAGTGTGACTTGAGAACACTGACTATAGATCACAGTGAGGTGGATTAAAAATCTTAAACTTATAATTGACTACACCTGTTGCTTTCCATTGAATTAAAAAAACATCTTTCTCTCAGATAAAGTAAACACAAGCGTGTTTCTGACTAAAATAAAAGCTTTTCAGGAGAGATATAAGTTATGTGTAAATATTTATAAGACAATACCCACATCACTTATCTAACCAGCCTGTACTGATTTCTGCCCCCCAATAATGCTTTCAATAACCTCTTGTAACCCCTGGGAGCCAGGGGTTACACTCTAATAGCCTTTAATAGTCTTCAGTAGCCTTTAAAAGACTTACCTGGCGGCCGTGGTGTGTCCACTAAACTCCGTAGTTATAAACATCCTGAGGTTAGCAGCGCGCTAACTGACCTGTTTATAATGTAATCCGAGCAGTGCCTCCGTGTCGGCTGTTCTAACCTGCTGCTGTTAGCTGCTTGGGCTGAAAGATGAACTGTAGTGAGCTGTATTATCCGGTTAGTGGGGTTAAAACCTTTATTTGTTTACAGAAACAGTAAAAACGGACTGGCTGAGCTCTGTAGCCCGTGGCTGGGCTGTACTGAAGTAGTGACTGAGTGAAGAGAGCGGGGCTTGTGCTGCTGCTGCTAGTGGTTGGATGAAGAACTGCAGCTTCATGTAATGAGCAGTTTCACCAGCCATCCACACACAGCTCTGATAAACTGCTTGTTTTAATAGTGCACACTGTTGCTACCAAAAAAAGTCACTAGATGGCATTACCATATATATCTTAATAAATAATAATAATAATATTTATAATATTTATAATAATAATAATAATAATAATAATAATAATAATAATAATAATAAATATATTATTTAAATTTTATGAGGCATAAAATAATAACAAGAAAAAAAAACAAGAAAATCGAGAATCGAATCGAATCGTGACCCTCAAATCGAAAATGAAATCGAATCGAGGATTTAGAGAATCGTGACACCCCTAGTTTGTACCCTGCTGAATATTTTAGTCACGTGCATTTATACTTGATTCTCAAATGTTTCTCTGGTAAGTCTGCTGTGTGGGATGGAAGATCCAAACAGGCTTTTTGTGCTACAATTATTAGTAGCCTTTTGATTGTACTGGGAGGCCTGCCATGTAAAAATTATTCTTAAATCCATAAGAGTGTTGTACAGATACTGTTTGTGCTACATTTGAAGGTATCTGAGGTTTGCTTCTGTCTTCCCATTCGCTCTTGTTGGTTGCAGAGCAAAGATCTTCAGTTACACCCCCCACAAACCTACACGCATACAGGGAATGGCCACAGGTGTGTACTGATAGCTGCTCTGTTTACCAGGCTTTTTTTTTTCTTTTTGCAGGACAAAAGTGACATTTCATACAGAAAAGGCCACTTGCAGGGTAAGTTCTAATTCTTCTTTTGTAGAGTTGCTGCTTGCTTTGCACATCACAAGCATACAAATAGGCTCAGGTAGATTTGTGTATTCAAATTGCTAGACCAAAGCGCATGAAATATCTTTGATGTTGTAAGTAGTTAACTCAGAAAAGTCAGAAAATCACTGAATGCAGTTCTGCCTCTCTGGCCCAGCTGTGTTCCTGTTTTGTTTTTTACTTTTTATTATGTATTGTATTAGTGCATGGTGAACAGGTATATGCCATCAAAGAGCAACCCTGGTATCCAAGGGTATCTGCATAAACCATGTGGACTTTCTTGTGAATTTCTGGCAGTAGTTCTACTCCCTTTAGTGAAGTCATGGGTTGTGCAGTTCTCCTGCAGTTCTCAAGTCTAGGCCTCATGTCCCCCTGCTCTACATACCCTCTTGATCCAAATCAGAAATGACTGAGCAGAATATGTGATTCACTCAGACCATGTTAAACATTCATTCATGATCTTGGTCCCCCTGTGAGTTTGGAGCCTTCTGCTGGTAATGAACAGCTGATACCAGCTCGTTACTAGTTATTTGACACTGGTATGGACACGCGCGCTCGTTTTGCATCTTGCATATCTTCTGTGAGCTGCCTTTAGGTTTTAACCTGCGTGCAGTGGTCCAGTTGCATGAAACAAACAAACAAGAAAAAAACTGCATGGAATGGATAAGGTTCTATTTAAAAACGGCAAGACTTCTAAATTAAAAGACTAACGGTTTCCTTGGTTACATGCTACCCCCTACATACAACTGTGTGTGCGCGCCCACTCGCGCCCACACACACCACTTACGTGTAGCTGCCAGTCTACTAGACTGTTCTCTGTGGGTGAGTTTTAGTCCTGCATGGCAACACCTCCATTATCTGGCACTGCTGGCTGGCTGTGCTGATTGAGTTTGTGTGTGTTAATTTTGAACAATTTAAGCAACAATATCTGATTTTGAAGCTGTTGTGCATTTAACAGTATTCATCATTAGGTCTATGATTATAATTGCACTTTTTTTTGTTTGTTTCTTATTTTTTAAGAATAGGTAATGTTTCAAATTGGATGTCTGAGTATTGATATTAATCCAAAGTTATTTGTTCAATAGGCTGTAATTGCATAATGATGTTATTGTATTAGCATTATATCATTAGAATGAATGGGTCCTAAAATGATGTAATATAAAAGTCACCATTATTTCTTGAGCAATATATTGTCCAAAAAAAGGGTGTTCAAAATAGGCCTGCGCAATTATATTAATATATTTATTGTACCAGTGATATAAAAGATCTTAAAATAGCAATAATATTGTTTATATGAAAATTATTTCCTGTAACATTTGGTCCAAGCAAAAATGGTTACCATGACAGGCTCATTTATGATCATGCAAGTCTGAAATGATGACTGTGTGGAATTTTATTATTATTATTTCTGTGTATTATCTCTTTAAAGTACAGTTAGGAAGCTATGGGGACAAATTAAGGAAATATGTGAACATCTCATGGTGGTGGAGGGATGAGTGCAGGCTCTTTTAAAGGTGCCATCAATCACCCACTGCTCTACTTTTTTGAGAAGCACGAGGCTCCAGAAATACCCACACAGCGCTGTGTTCCTCCAGAAGCTTGTATCGTCCTCCTCCCCCACCCCTCCTAGAATGAACAGAGAGTCTCAAAAGAATCACTCAATGAGATTTGTCTCATGTAGATGCTTTTCAGCTTGAAGGCTTTTGTTCTGCTTTCACAGTTGTTACCAGCAACTCAAAACTTCCTCCCGTTTTCATACTTGAACGCCACTTTCATTTGTGCAGGGGGAGGGGAAGAAAGGAAACAAAATCTGCTCATATTAGGTTTCACATCGCTTCATTACAAGTGCTCTGTATAAACAGAGGCCTTGTCACATGACAGTTTACAGACCTTGGAGTGCAAAAAGTGTAAATAGCCTTACATTGATGTGGTTTGTACTGATAGTATGAACTGTTTATACTTCAGGGGCTGATAATGTACTGTTTCCTGTAGGAATAGCATTGTCAAGTCTGCTGTACAGATTTTTCCCTTGCTACTAAAAGTCAGGTGCGCTTTGTTATGCAACGTTTAGATTCCAGGAATTTTCAGGACACTCTTAAGCTTGTGTACTCAGATTGCTGACTGTGCACCATGTTAGTTTAAACTGCATAACATAAATAACTAGGCCGGGCACATGCATGAACCTCTGGCATATTAAGGTAATGTTACCATGAAAGATCAGTATGTCTCCATTTGTGGTTGGATGGTCTTAAGTTTAAATCATATCGCAACTAGGGGTGTGCGATATGACGATAACAGATCGTGAAGTATTATAAAGTGTCTACGATAAGCCATCACAGAAAAAAACGCTGGATCGTTAAGCCCATTCTATCCACTACAGCAGTTTTCTGCTCAGCCAAAGCGCACTATTTGCTAGTGCCCTTTCACGCACCCTAGTGGCCCGCACATAAACCAATCAGCTCACCGGAACACCTTTGGTTACAGCCCCTCCCCTTTTCTCAAAAGCGCAAAGCCATGGGTGAAAACACAGCGGCAGTTAGTTCCTAAAAAAAGGTTGATTTCAGTAATATGGACCTGGTTTGGATTGTCCAAAGCTGATGTTACACAAACAACAGTGATATGTAAAATTTGCACAGAGCTCGTTCTAACGTCGGATGGAAGCACGACAAATCTTTTTAACCACTTAAAGAGGCGACATCCCAAACAGTACACTGAAAATCAGGTAACCAACAGATTAACTACACCGCAGCTAGCAGAGGCTAATGCTACAGCAGGACCAAAACAAACAACGCTAACGCGGTCATTCGAGAGAGGAACTCCCTACGAGAAGAGAAGTAAATAATGGAGAGAGGTAACAGAAGCTTTTTTTTAATCACGTTTTTCCTGGCAAAGGACATGGTTCCTTTTAAAACTGTGGAAAACAAGCCAGAAATACTTTTTTTTTTTTTTTCTAAAAATCCTGTCAAAACATTGAATGCTAGTAATACTTAAATTACAGGAAGAGTTTTTTTTTTACAGCATTTTTTTATTTAACTGCTTTTATTTAATTGTTATTGTCTTGGTCTTGCCTTGTTATTTTTGTAGTAGGCTAAGTTTGCTGTTTTAAACAGTAAGATTGCATTTTCCCTGAATGGTGTTTTATGTACTGTTTTAAACCAGTGTTAATGGATTAAAATCTGTTCAAAACGTGGCTTGGCCAAAATGGTTTGGTTTTTAGTGCTGTATTTAAGAATGGTTAGATTGTTTGATTGCACTCAGTCAACATGAATAGAATCGTGATAAAATCGTTATCGTGATTATGAAGAAAAAAAATCGTGATATGATAATTTTGCCATATCGCCCACCCCTATCGTGAACGATACCCTGAAATATCATGCCATATCACGTCAGGGTACTACTTTTTTGCTGTTTTTAGCTAAAGAAGAATTCACTGTTCTCATTTCCCTTTTATAGTTTTTTTTTTTTTACCACTTTAGGTTACACTTTCTAATATGCTGTCTTTTGTGATAAGAGCATATTTCAAGGCCCTGCTCTCTGCAGTGTGTTTAAGGTGCTTGAACTTTTAGCCGTTGCAGAATGTAGGCAATAAGTTATGGTGGCTCTGATGACCTTTGACCTTCTGAAAGGGCAAGCCTGGACACCTCTCTGTTGATATTAATAGAATCATTTCTCTATGACATGGACAGACTTGTCCAACCTGCTTCACTAAAATCTCAACAAAATGGTCGTTCAAATTTAATCTCAAGTATGTCCCGCTGCTTGCCATGTTTACACTTGTGTCGGACGGTTGAAAACAAGCAGGCGCCGTCAAGCCCGCCATGACGAGGGTCTGAAGAAGATTTGGGCCGCGGTGTATATAAGAGACTCTTGGAGTGAAGGGACTGAAGGGTGAGAAGATTGTGATATTGAAGTTGTAAGTTCTACAGGCGATTTGTTATTTGAAAGTGCTTGGTTGTACATTCCTTATTGTAAGCTCAGATTATCTTGTCTTTATTTCTGGCTTCTGTTTTGGAGTTTGTTTGCTTGTTTTTAGTAGAACTCTGCTGCCTTTATGGTCTCTTTCACTCTCATAGACCCCTCCTTACTAGGCTTTTACGACCATACATAGTCAAACCATGAATCAGATGACCTGCATTGTGCAGCTGTTTTAAAACAGTGGGTCATTGTTGTCATTTCCACTGGAGGTACATTAATTATTGATTGAATGTTGACGTCGTGAATGTAAAAATGGTTTATCAATTTTAATTTAAACCCAAGTGAGAACTAAAAATACTGTGTTTAAATAGTAATTGTGTTGTGTTTTGGTAGCCTTTATTTTTTCACGTTTGGTTAACATTTTTGTGGCCATCATGCTTATTATAATTGTTTACATTAGTCGCTTTTAGTGTTTGTCCTGTTCTGCTGCAAAACAGAAGGTTATGCTTACACTTTTTTTGAGTTCCTCAGTATTAATTTAGTTAATTTTTAATATTAATTAAGCCTGAAAAAAATTTGTATAATAAGATTTCTAACATTTTCAACATTGAATAAGAGTTTAAAACCCTCTATTTATGGTTGGTGAGCGTTTTAAACTATTTTCAATAATTCTTCCATTCACAGAACTGTGCAGTATGGAAATAGAGCAGAGGCATTTAACTGGCCTCCCTCACAGTGATGAGTGTCTTATACCTATCCATAGTTAGGTTTCAGAGATCACTGATTTCACAGTATACCATATTTTGAAAAATACATATGCATGACATGAGGTCCGTGTCTCTTGCTAAATAGTGAGTCTCTACCCATCTTTGCGCATGTATTTTATAGGACTGCAACTAACTAGCTGATTAGACAATGATTTCGTCATCCCCTTAGTCACTTATTCTTGTGGACGTGGCTCCTGTTCTTCATCCCAGAAATTTTAATGTGAAATGTGCTGATAAAGTATAATCTGTTGTGTTCTGGCACTTTTGGTGACGAGCAAGTTGAGTGAGGAAGCGGTCCTAACCCCTCCCCTACAGTATTTCTGTCACTAGGTGTTTCTGTCCCTAAGATATACAGCTCTGGAAAAAATGGAAAACACTTCAGTTTCTGAATGTTTCCCTGATTTTGCTATTTATACATATATGTTTGAGTAAAATGAACATTGTTGTTTTTTTCTATAAACTACGGACAACATTTCTTCTAAATTCCAAATAAAAATATTGTCATTTAGAGCATTTGTTTGCAGAACATGAGAAATTAATGAAATAAAAAAAAAGATCAGACCTCAAATAATGCAAAAAAAAAAAACATTCATATTTATAAAGTTTATAAAGAGTTCAGTTTTTAATTAAAGTTTTCATGCATCTTGGCATGTTCTCATCCACCAGTCTTACACACTGCTTTTGGATAACTTTATGCCACTCCTGGTGCAAAAATTCAAGCAGTTTAGCTTGGTTTGATGGCTTGTGATTATCCATCTTACTCTTGATTATATTCCAGAGGTTTTCAGTTTGGTAAAATCAAAGAAACTCATCATTTTTAAGTGGTTTATTATGTTTTCCAGAGCTGTAAATATTTTATGTTGTATTTTATGTTTGTTTGTTGTAGTCCTCCAAAAAGCACCTATATAGAGATAGATTATGAGACTGCATTCACTTCTGGGCCTGATTTAGCAAAACGAGTAATAGAGAACTTTGTGAATGTTGCTTTTCTCAAAACAGTCTCTAAATACCTTTTGGCCAGTTGGATTGAGTTGCAGCAGTGGAAACTAACTAGTCTATTGATAAAGATGTCCGTGTACTTTTAGTGCAGTTCTGCATGCCTGTTCTTGGAAACTAATCAGAAATGTGCACTCCAATGAAAGTAAAGCCTGAAGTTGAAACCAGACCAGAGTCTAACCTGAGAGACAAAGAGAGCGCGAGCCTGAGAGATTAAGAGGAGAAATTGACCCTTTTCCTATCTTGTTTTCTCTTTGTTTTGAATGCTATAGAGTCGTAAGACTCAAGTCCAAGTCTGAGTCAGAGTCTTCATTGTTCAAGTGGAGTTTTGTTTTTATTGTCTTGTCTCAAGATCTGTCAAGTTGTCCTATAAATGTAGTGAGAGACTTGAGTGCAATTGTATGTTTTATACAAAGCTCGTTTTACAGTGCCTGAAGCACAAGCTTTGTTTGTGACTTATTTTATTGATGATCTTGAAATTTGCTGCCATCATTTCCTGTGCAAAGGGCATAAAGCCCATGCCATGCACACTCTTTTAGAACACTCTTGGATACTTCCAGTTAGCTCTGATTTGTATACAGTAAAGCCTCATTACGGTCATATTGATTGTTCTTGGCTGGGGTGGAATGCCTTCAGGAAGTCTTTGGTTAAGCAGTCCTGTGAGTGTATTTATCAAACTTCTTTGGGTATCACTTCATGTTGAGTCTGTTTGTGTAATGGCTCTTATTGCACGTTTGTCTTGGTCTGTGTGCATGACCTTTACTTAGACTCTTTGCATGCTTTGTGTTTTGTCAGACCTTGTCTCTTTCCTCATTCTTTTGTTTTTCCTGAGATTCCCCCTCCTCTGTTTGTATTTTCCTGTGTGTGAGTCTGATGTGTTTGTCCTGTACTGTTTGATGTGTTTCTGTAGCGTTTGTCAAAGGCACTGGATGGATAGCATCGAAGCTGAAGCTCTTTACCTGACCGCCGCGCAGCATGGGCAGCCTCAGTGCGAGCTTCCCCACACTGCTGTGGAGGTACCCACCCTTGGGGGGTAAGAACTCACTCACTCGTTGTCCCTTTTTACCTCAGGAGGCTTTTTTTTTTTTGTTCCCCCTCCCAATGACCTATGAAAACCTACTCTTTCTTAAGACACATTTTAAACCACAAACTGAAACTTTTTATAGAAACACATGTTCCACACACATGCTTATACACATGTGTAAGGTGCACAGATACAGGTCATATTTTTTACAGAGGTGGGCAGCCTACGCTCGGACCACGGCGTTGAAAATGTCAGACTCTCAGCAATGAATGAGAAATGTTACGTGAAGTTTAAGGGTTAACTTTACCTATCATGGGGCGCCAAGTGGTCCAGCGGTCTAAAACGCTGCCACTATGAGCAGGAGGTCGCAGGTTCGAACCCCAGCTCACGCAGCTTTGCCATCAAGCTGCCGGCGCTTAGAGGGAGCACAATTGTCCCTGCTCCCTCTGGTGAGTATTTGCACAATTGTCCCTGCTCCCTCTGGGTGGGTAGATGGCACTCTTTCCCCACATCACTCCAAAGGGTGATGTCTGCAGCACAGGGCGTCTGTGAGCTGATGTATTGAAGCCGTGCCTCTGTGCTTTCCTCCAAGTGCGCTGGCTGCTCAGCAGTGCTGCATCAGCAGCAGCTCGAAAAGGAGCGGTGGCTGACTCCACATGTATCGGAGGAAGCATGTGTTAGTCTTCACTCTCCTGGTGTGTTGGGGCATTACTAGTAATAGGGGGAGTACTAATGAGTGGTTTGGGTAAATTGGGGAGAATAAGGGAAAAATTTGAAAATATATATAAAAAAAAAAACAAAAAAAAAAACGTTACCTAGCACCCAGCTATATCTTTACAACAATCTTTACTACTAAGGCTGTATATCTGAAAATGTTTTGTTCTTTGAGTTTTAAAGCTGTAAAATTGACTGGGGCAGGTTGCGTTCTCTGCTGCAGTGCTGTTAAATATAAACAAAAACGGCTCATGTGGCATTCATTCATTCACACTGGAGACCACAACTAGACATTTTAAAATGAATGTTAAAAAAGGATGGAATGAGACCTTTAAATCAGGGTGGCCAGGGAGTGTATTTTGTGATTCTTTCAGTAAAATTGTAGGAAAACTGTCATGGTATAAAAACACATCCTATTTATAAAATGAGGAAAAGAAATGTTTGCTTTTCATCTGTTTTAAAACACTGGTGTCAAAAGTGGTTAATTTAGTGTTGTGTTAGTGTCTTAAACCCCACATATTAGATAGCAATCTTTACATATAAACCAGGAATTAAAAAAATACTGCTTTTTAAAAAATCAAGAAAGTATAGCAAAACAAAATATCAAAATACTTCGATATGTTTTTTTTTTTTTTTTTTCCCTCCCCATATGTTAATGACACGGAGCAAAGTATTTTGAAGCTGTAAAATGTGTTACTGTGGTTGTATTTGTTAATTTTCCATTTCGTATGCTTTAGAATTACTTTAAAAAGGCTTGTTTGGAGAACACCAGTGTTTGAAGGTCAGCGTTCATACTTGCTCTGATGGTCTACACAAACAGAGTTTCAAAAGGATTTGGTTTAGAGTAACACAAATGGAACCGAATAAACTTAACATGTGGTTCGAAGGCCAAATAGTTTTTTATTTTTTCCATTAAACTTGCCACTATTTAAATACATTTTGTAGCCTAAATGTGTATTTCTCTGCATTTGTCTTTTTGTTTTTGTGGAGAAAGTGGTAATCTGCTGCTAAACAAACCCTAACATAAGTACAAATGGTCTTTTTACTGAAAGGGCTTGTTTGTGTTTTCATTTTAAGTTGTCATATATTTTAGATTACCCAATATTAAGTTAATCACTAGTCTTGATCGTAATTAATGTCGAAATCTGACAAGTAGAAACAAATGTTTAATACTTTAAACTGTACAAATAAAAGGTTCTGGTCGTAATTCATGTTTATTCATTTTGATATTAGGTTGTTAAACTAATGATAAACTTTCCTTTCCTGTTTACTTAGATCTGTTTTTTTTTTGTGTAAGTGACCATTGTGTCCTGTAGATTAAGCTTTTGTCCTGTAATTTCCCTCGCAGCTAGTCGTGGTCTGATGGCTTACACGACCCCAGTCATATGACCCCCAAATGGCCAGCCCCCCCTCCCTTGTCCACAAGCCCTCCCTCTTAGCAGTGGCGCAGTGCCGGAACCTGATTGTGTCCTGGGGGTGCATCAGCACAGGGATTACCAGCATGTTACTGGTTTCCATTCATTCCTGCCGATCACTCGCGCTTATCAGCATCAATCTGACACTCTGTTTACCTGACGCTGCACTCCGTTCTGCTTGGCTAAGAGAAAAGCTCACAAAAAAGTCCCCATCCATCAGCACTTTCCTTTGTGGGAGCAGGGGAGCAGCTTTTAGTGGCCCGTCAACCCCGGACTGATTATCAGTCCATGCCCGGTTACTGGCCACGGCCCGTGTTCGTCTCCCAGTGCAGTGCTGGAGCCAGTGCTGTGTCCTATTTTGACCCATGTTGATTTGAGTTTGTGTCTTCAGATACTGGATTTTGGGTTTGGTTTTTCATTTCTCGCCCCTTTCTTCTGTTTGTCCTGATCAGCCTTGATGCGGTCAACGTTTCGTTCTGCCTCTCAGCCACCCCGATGCAGTATCTGCTTTTTCCAGATACTGACTACTAAGAGACGACTTACCTAGCAGGCACTGGTTCGCTGCTGTACCTCGTGGATTTGTTTTTGTTTGCTGAGGCTCATCAACCCTGATTGTGGCATTGTAAAAAAGGGACAGTGGATTTGTGTCTGAGAAAAATGGCTTCCTTTAAGCTGGACTTTCTGCCAGAGATGATGGTGGACCACTGCAGTCTGAACTCAAGTCCAGTGTAAGTTCACCTGTCCTCTGTTTGTACCCGGATTGGGTGTTGGCAGTTGTCTGTGGATTTTTCTTCTTTTATCAAGGACTGTAATTATTGTATATTATGATGGGAGCTAAGGGATTACCCAGAGAGCTTTTTATATGTC
Source organism: Astyanax mexicanus (assembly GCF_023375975.1). Classification (NCBI taxonomy): domain Eukaryota; kingdom Metazoa; phylum Chordata; class Actinopteri; order Characiformes; family Acestrorhamphidae; genus Astyanax; species Astyanax mexicanus. Next base: position 14,174,179 of record NC_064430.1, on the reverse strand, counting down.
AATTGTAATCTAAATTCTGAACAATCTGAACAATTGGGCCTTTTTCCACTGAGCTCTCACACCCAAAGACCTGCAGCTGTGTCTGTTAGCATTGCAATGCTAACAGGCACAGACACCAACCTTGACTGGGTGTGAGCAGTTCAACAGGCTGTCTGTTAGCATTGCTAGTCTCTCACTGTTTTTGCACTTGGGTATTGCAGCTTGTGTTTGCTGTGTTTTCAAGATGTTATTTCATTTTTTTATGTGTTTTTTTGGGGGGAAAAAGTATAATTGTGAGAACAATGTAAATAATCACAACCCCTTCTGTAGATGTAGTTTTATTTTTACATTCTAGATAGTCTGTATCCAGAGCAATGTAAGTACTAATGGTGTCCCTCATAGCAATGTTTGTGATCAACCTAAACTTTAAGACACTTATATTACTTGCAATCACACAAGGCCTTGCTCACATATTGTTTTAGGCAATTTAGAATGTGCTTACAATGTGTGTTGGGGGTGTTTACTTATACAAGCCAAAGTCACAAACTTAGTTTTAAATGTCTTCTGCAATGTGTTGTGTTGTAGCAACTGACAAGCCAGTTTATAGCTGGTCACTTCATCTGTCTTGAGTATCAGGATTATATTTGGAAAAGGCCAAGACACATTTAAAACTGATACAAATCTGATCATTCAAATCACTTCAGGAGGTAACCTGAGTCACATTTGATTCACAAGACTCAACAACATTTCAACAACCAAGTTTTTCTCCCAGTACCACCCAAACCAACCAGCAGTGTTCTGCGTGTTCTGTCCCAAACAGCAGTTGGATTTCAGTCTGATTAGCTAAAGATACATTTGGCTGCCAAGTGCAAATGCATGCGGTTAATCTTAAAATGTAGTAATCCGAATCCAAAACTGTTTGTATGATTGTAAAAGGGTTGCACTTTTGTGAGTCTTTGTGTAGGACGATAGACTTTTTGACCTCCAAATATACATCATCCAGTGTTTATCATTTAGCCATTCTGAAGCTGAGACATCCGTTTCATCAGGTAGCAATAATGCACAATGCATGTAAAAAAGAGTGAACAGTTTCATTTTTTTAATATGTGATGCAATTTGTAGGGCAGGTGTAAAAACCCTTAAACAGTACTTTCACTTGGACAGAAGCAACTGCACTGATAACAGTGAAAGGAGGGACTTGGTCAGGGCCTGAACAAACTGGATTGTTGTTTAGTTTGTTTGTGGTGAGAACGTGATCTGACCTCAATCTGACCCAACTATCAGGTGTACTCGATTCATAAAACTTTCATAAACTGCTCTGCAGATGTAATTTAACCTGATGGACTGCATAGATAATTTCTACAGCTAAGAGCAACAGTGGAAATAGCATTTGTTCAGTGTTAAATGGCACAGAAATATTCACTTGTCTAGAGTAAAGACCTTCTTCCTGTGTTTTCTCTTTTGCTCCCACCCCAAATAACAGGTCTGACCAATAAGCAGAGAGAACATTCTCATTCATTAACTGGTTCAGACCAGAGCAGAGATTATTCATTTTCATAGATGTGAAAGGACTTTTGAACAATACGAATAAACTAGAAAAAGTATTTAGTTTTACTGCAGTATTAACTGTAAACCCACCAATTTATATTGCCAGAACATGTCTGTATGGATTCTCATGCAGGGCTTATGTAATGTTCCATGACTAATGCAGTACTAGGACTAGTGAAGTGCTACACTTGTTTTAACGAGCGTCTGCAACTGTGTTTAAGCTCCACATTTGAACTGTTGAACAATGAACTGCAGGGCATTGTGCCCAAGGACCTTCATGCAAGAAACACCATTTTTGTTTTTGGTTTCTTTTTTGCTAATGTTTAGGCCTTTTTTTTATCCAAGCAGAGTTCACATTTGTTCTCAGATCTGCTTAAACTAGATGTGGTGATCTCTTTAATCAAAAAACTGATAGAATGTTTTAAACTGTTTTAAAAGGGGAAAAAAAAGTCTGTTAGTTTTCAAGTCTGTTAACAATAAATGTTAGTCAAACTCTCATTACTTAAAGTGGCAGTCCATATTATTTTGTTTCTAACCTGAAATCAGAAGCATTTCTAAATGAAGAAGGGACAAAATATTGTTTAATGGTACCAGTGTGCTGGAACGAACATCCCTGCTAAACCTAATATATTCATTCTAAAAACTGGTTGTTTGTCTGGGTGTCTGGTTGCTTTTTGCTGTTTTTTTTTCTGGCCACGTCACACGTCTTTCTGACCTGCGTCACATGTACAGCCTCTAAAAGAGGATCAGGCTCAGTTTTACTGAAGCGAGCTGGTGGAGCAATGGAGACTTCAGAAGGGCTCCTTTACTCATAGTAAAAACAAAGAAACAAAGGAGTGACTTAAGCTCTAAAGCCAAAAAGGAACATGCTAAAACCAGGATTATATCGGATTCATTCACTCTGAAAGGAGACCTCATCACACCCAGTTTAAAATGATTCTTCTGCATGCTCGGTGCAATTACCCATTCTCACCAGAGAGGGCCCAAAACTTACGGACATCAGCTTTAAAAGCAATTGCTAAATTTTACATTTCTGCAACTTCAGACAGTTGTGTGGAACTGCAAATGTGATGCTAATGCAAACTTTGCTAGAGTGCTAAGAGCTTGATGTGGAACAGGACATTTGATTATGGCTTACAGAAATTAACTAGTTTATAAAGTATGCCTTAAAACTGAGGTTACCTCCTAAAATAAGGGATTGGTGTGACTGGTGGATTGACTCTTTGCCAAGAATTAAATGTATCCTCTAAAGTGGAACTTCTAGCAGTTTGTGAGCAGCTGTTGTACTCACTTAGTCACTTGATTTGAGGGTGTTTTCACACTTGAAAGTCTGGAGTAAAGTTTATGGTTTTGTTACACTGTGTACATTTGGTCTGGTTAGTTTCAGTTTCACACTGCAGTTTAGTGAGTGCACTAAAGAACTACATCCTGTCGTCATCAGCTAGGTGGGCTCTGCCTTTATATACCCGACATTGATTGATTGGTTTGTAAAAGGGCGTGTATTGGACATCACCCTTTTGTCAGTTAGGCAGGTGTTGTTCCCAGATTTGCCACATGCACATACTGTAAAAAGCAGAATAAGTGTTAATTTTGTTTTCGTTAATAAATAATTGTCTACAGTTACAGTAGATAAAGAGCAGTCTGTAGTCCAGTAAAAGATTATGCTGGTGATTTTTGGTCTAAAATAGCACTGCACAGTATATCCCTTAAGCATAATGCGCATGCGAAATGGTCACATTGCAGGACGTGTGATGTCACTTAAGGCAATTAAATCAAGCACATCATGTTGCAATGTTTGTAAACGCACGTGTTGAAAGCTGTGCACCTCAGTCCGGCACAGGGTTGCGCAGATACTTCCAGTTACAGCTGAATTCACACTTTTAATCCCAATTCGTCTATAACCTCCTGTTAATGTTGGACCAAATGTTGGTCCCATTCATACCTGCTGTTTAGTACAGACCAAACTGAAAAATCCTAATGTCCAGACCAAGCAATGTATGTGTGAAGCACCCTTAAACAAGTGTCCTCTGTAGTAAAGCTTTGAACTAACTTTATAACAGCCTCCTATTGGTTACTGATCAGTGTGTCCACTTTTCTGGCTCTGATTACACTGCAGACCCTATAGCCTTCTGTTTGTGTAATCGCCTTGTTTGAACAAGTTCTTGCTTGTGGAGAATCAATAAAAGGGAGGATTTATTAGCTGCCTCTCTCGCCGATCAATGAACTCCATTAATCTGGCTGTTAGCTGTCAGCTATGCTCTGCAATGCTGTTTGGTTCAGTCTTAAAGCAGTCGGTTGCATCGTGCCTTAATTGGCCGCGAAGACAAATCGGCTAAAGTGCTTCAAGCCTGTCCATTAGAATCACATTAAGCAAGAGTATCTTCCTCGTTTAAGATGTCCTGCTGGAATGTGCCATATAAAAGGGATGGTTTTCGGTTCAGGATGATCACAAGACTGTCATTTAGTAGTCCTTGTAAATGTGCTGGTAGGTCAAAGCTCTGTGGGTCTTAAAAATACTGTTGGATTACTTTTGAGTTTATTAAGGAGTTATCAGTCAGATCTGAAGAGAATTGGTCTTTAATAGGGGTGTCACGATCTCGATATTTTATCGAAATCGAATCGAAATGAGGTCACGATCTCGAGTATCGAAGTCAAAAAGAGGATCGACGATCCCTCCCGCGCGCGCTACGCAAATAGCGCAGCGCGCTACGCAAATGGCGCGGCACCAACACAGCGCATCCTATTCATTTAAATAGAGATAGCCACTGCATGAGCGCAGTCGGCGGGAGTGTGATCACTGTTTTTATCTGTCCAACGGGGGAGGGGGGGCGGGGGTTGGGCGCGCAGGTTTTGTATCTGTATCTAACGGAGGGGTGGGTGCGCGCAGGTGAGAGCGTGTGAACTCGCTGAAATGCGTGTGTCAGTGTGACTTGAGAACACTGACTATAGATCACAGTGAGGTGGATTAAAAATCTTAAACTTATAATTGACTACACCTGTTGCTTTCCATTGAATTAAAAAAACATCTTTCTCTCAGATAAAGTAAACACAAGCGTGTTTCTGACTAAAATAAAAGCTTTTCAGGAGAGATATAAGTTATGTGTAAATATTTATAAGACAATACCCACATCACTTATCTAACCAGCCTGTACTGATTTCTGCCCCCCAATAATGCTTTCAATAACCTCTTGTAACCCCTGGGAGCCAGGGGTTACACTCTAATAGCCTTTAATAGTCTTCAGTAGCCTTTAAAAGACTTACCTGGCGGCCGTGGTGTGTCCACTAAACTCCGTAGTTATAAACATCCTGAGGTTAGCAGCGCGCTAACTGACCTGTTTATAATGTAATCCGAGCAGTGCCTCCGTGTCGGCTGTTCTAACCTGCTGCTGTTAGCTGCTTGGGCTGAAAGATGAACTGTAGTGAGCTGTATTATCCGGTTAGTGGGGTTAAAACCTTTATTTGTTTACAGAAACAGTAAAAACGGACTGGCTGAGCTCTGTAGCCCGTGGCTGGGCTGTACTGAAGTAGTGACTGAGTGAAGAGAGCGGGGCTTGTGCTGCTGCTGCTAGTGGTTGGATGAAGAACTGCAGCTTCATGTAATGAGCAGTTTCACCAGCCATCCACACACAGCTCTGATAAACTGCTTGTTTTAATAGTGCACACTGTTGCTACCAAAAAAAGTCACTAGATGGCATTACCATATATATCTTAATAAATAATAATAATAATATTTATAATATTTATAATAATAATAATAATAATAATAATAATAATAATAATAATAATAAATATATTATTTAAATTTTATGAGGCATAAAATAATAACAAGAAAAAAAAACAAGAAAATCGAGAATCGAATCGAATCGTGACCCTCAAATCGAAAATGAAATCGAATCGAGGATTTAGAGAATCGTGACACCCCTAGTCTTTAATGTGTAGTGGATGAGTAGTGGATGTGGCCTCAGTCCTATCCAAGTCAGGCTTTTGTATGGAAATGCTACAGTTTCACTTACCTTAACATCATAGCAGCAAAGCTTGCATTGTATTATTTCCTTGATCAATACTGATCAGTTGCTGTACACATTTTGGCATGGTCAAGTGTTAACTTTTTTAGGGAGTGATTTTTCCATGGTGATGCTTAAACTACTGAACTGTAGCGCTGTCCTCTAAACAATAAGGCCACAGGTAGCAGTCTTATTGTTGAGTTGATTGGGGATGCCATAAAATTTGTTCCATGTTCTTTATGATTGTGAAGACTGGCATAAACCTGTTTGCATGCAGCTGATGCATGCAAATGGCATATTGGTGCTAATACTGTAGGCAAAATTATTGTAGCCTGGTACTAAATGAGCTCTGCAGTACTTCTTCAAACCTATGCAAAGCGATCTGAAGACTAATGGCGCCAACATATACAGAGACCTAAATAAGAGGCCGACAACATTTGATACTATTTTTTTTCCACCTTGTAAGGCACAGTGGATTATAAGGCGCACTATTAATGAAGGTCTATACGTAAGGTGATAACTCCCCTCTGAGCAGGAAAAGAGCTAGCAGTTAGCGGCTAATGCTGCTCCAGCAGTGCTAGCTGGAATTAGTATCAGGCTACAGGCCGATAATACTCTCCAATCAGTGTTTTTAGGAGTGTTGCCCATGGTCTTTCAGTACGATAATCACTGATCGATGAATGCACCTTTAACCTGTCCAGCCCTCTCCTAAAAAATATTTGTATTAAGACGTCTTGATTACCACTTTCTGTTGTATTTTTTGAGAAGAAAAATGCGTGGTACATTGTTATATTTCTGCGGTGTTGCCATTCCTGCTTGTAAGGTCATGTTCCTGTGATGTCCAGTCAAATGTGGTGAAAGTCTAGATCCAAAATCCTGCTAAGATTTGTGCTTGATCTGTTATGTATATTTGGGGATAGTTTAGCCGCCATTTAAAATCACCACACTTGTCCAATGTTGTAATGATCCTCTGATTATTAAGGCTGCACAATGCATCATTTCAGCAGTTCCATCAAAATTTGCACATGAGCAATAGTCATATCACAGGACATGTAATATGACATAAGTCAAATTGAAGCCTATATGGCTGTTTGATACAAAGGGAAAATCCTTTTTTTTTTTTTTTTTTAAACTAATGTTTCACTATGGATCCCAGGAAAAAAACTAAATAATTGCAGTGACTGATTTGTCCAAAATCATGCAGCCTTATATCTGTCCCTTTGCTTATCCCTTCCTTGCGGTGCCAACCCATTTTAAATGAGGTTTCTTTTTCTTTTCAGAGCCAAGAAGATGAATGGGACACTGGACCACCCGGACCAGCCAGACATCGATGCCATAAAGATGTTCGTGGGTCAGATCCCGCGGTCCTGGTCAGAGGAGCAGCTGCGGGAACTCTTTGAACCCTATGGTGCCGTCTATGAAATTAACGTCCTCCGAGACAGGAGTCAAAACCCCCCACAGAGCAAAGGTAAGAGACCAGCTAATGGTGGCAGTTAATGTAGCTAATATCCTCAGTATTATCTCTGTACTTTGTATCTCCTCAAATTAGTTAGTATATTAGTCCTTATTAGACGGGCACATGTCACCCCGCTGCTCATTGAGCTCCACTGGCTACCAGTTGATGCTCGCATCAAATTCAAAACTCTTACTATCGCCTACAAGGTGATGACAGAACAGGCTCCTTCCTACCTGCACTCACTCCTGAAGGCTTACGCTACCTCCCGGCTGCTGCGCTCCTCCAATGAACGTCGCTCGCTTTGCCAAACCCTCACACAAAGCAATCCAGACTGTTCTCATACAGAGTTCCCCAATGGTGGAACAAACTACCTTCCACTACCAGATCAGGAGAATCTCTCGCTATCTTTAAGAGACTCCTGAAGACAGAGCTCTTCAAAGAGCACTTACTCTCCTAACACCTCTAACACACTAACTACTTCTAACCCAATTTCCTTCTTCCTCTCCTTCACTTCTCTATCCCTTTATTTCCCTTCGACCTCCTTTAAGCCCCATCTAAAAATGGGTTATCTAAATTCCTATTACTTTTGTACTTCATTATTGTAAGTCGCTTTGGACAAAAGCGTCTGCCAAATGAAATGTAATGTAATGTAATGTAGACACTAATGCCTGTGATGTTAACAGTTGGTAAGGTAGTGTTACTTACCATTTTTTTTTCTTTATTTCTTTATTCTTTTAAGGTTGTTGTTTCATCACATATTACACACGTAAATCAGCATTAGAAGCACAAAATGCCCTTCACAACATGAAAATTCTTCCAGGGGTGAGTACACAGAGCCGGATATAAACTAATAGGGGAAATTTGCTTTTAATTATGTGAGGTAAAAGGTCAGAATGTGTGATATGTAAACATGTGTTTCAGATGCATCATCCCATTCAGATGAAGCCAGCAGACAGTGAGAAGAACAACTGTAAGTATATAATAACCTTTCTCCCTCTATAATTAGGTGTTTATGATGGGACATCATTTTTTGTATGTTGTCCGTGTTGGCCAAAATTTTTATTTATTTATTTATTTTTTATTGTTGAACATACATTGGCTTCTACTAAAAATTGAGTTTTCCTTTCCTATGAAGTTACTATTTTGGATATGCGTGGTTTTGTCTGACAGCAACAGTATGTATAAATATGTATGTATGAATTTGTAACAGAGAAGTGCAATTTGCAAACTGTATCTTGGGACTAGCTTGTAAATAGAAAACTTTGGTGTAATTTCACTCTACGTGAAAAGTAGCTGAGCTATTACTCAGTATTTTATTTTTACGGTTCTGATTTTTAACTGTAATGGGACATTTATTAATTTGTTTGTTAGTGTTCCATCACTTTTTCTAAGCCTAATGACATTTATGGAAAAGCAGCTAAGAACTTCTGGCCTACTATATTGCTTGTCCTAGACCACTTAAAATAATTAGTTTTTCTTTTTTTTTTTCTTTTTTTTTTTTTTAACCACCAAATTGAAAACCCTTGAATGTATACAAGAGGAAGATGAATGATCACTTTTGACTTGTTTTCTTTGCATTATTTGAGGTCTGAAAGCTCCATCTTTTTTTATATTTCAGCCATTTCTCATTTTCTGCAAATAAATGCTCTAAAAAACAATATTTTGATTTGGAATTTGGGAGAAACGTTGTCAGTATTTATAAAAAAAAAAATTATTATTATTTTTTTTTCAACACATAAGGTTATAACACAGACTTCTGAGATAAGGCTACATGTCAGAAATTTTATACAGAGACTTTTAAAGATGAACATAAGATATATTCTAGAGAGGGAGTCATGTGTGATTGAGGTGCGACTTCATGTTTTGGGTTGTAACTTTTGGGCATAAAGTACAAGTGCAAAATTTTTAAATTACATTTTCCTTCTGTTTCAGCGGTAGAAGACAGAAAGCTCTTTATTGGGATGATCTCGAAGAAGTGCAACGAGAATGACATTCGGCTCATGTTCTCACCATATGGGCAGATCGAAGAGTGCCGCATACTCCGAGGACCTGATGGGCTGAGCCGTGGTGAGGCAAATTCAACTTATCCTGCAACGCACACACATTAGAAACATTTAAATTTATTATTACCATGATTACTTGCATCACAATAAGCTTTTATGTCAATATTTTATGTATAGACTGTTTATAGAACATTTGTGCTGGAGGCACAGTTTCCTGCACATTTTATAGTTTATTTATCTGCTCCATAATCACATTATCCTACTAATCAGCTTATTTATTAACAAGTCATATTAGTTGCAGGGAAATCACAAAAATGTGCAGGGTACCTTCAGAAACAGAGTTGAGGAACACCTTTTTTAGAACACTGACTAACTGCTGCATGTTTTATTATAAATAAATGATTATTCCTTTCTTATTTCATAGGTAAAGGGCTTAATATTGGAACATAAATTACTCTCCTTCTGTCTCCCTCTCTCTGTAGGTTGTGCCTTTGTCACGTTCACAGCTAGACAGATGGCTCAGTCTGCCATTAAATCCATGCACCAGTCACAGACCATGGAGGTAATTGACTGATCTGACTCATCCCACAGTGTTTTATAATTATGCTCCTCTTCATTTACTATTTTAATTAATACTATTGCATCTCAGAATTAAAATATCTTTGAAGTTACTTTATTTTAGTAATTTAGTTCAAAATGTGAAACTCATATTATATAGATGTATTTCACACAGTGATCTATTTTAATCATTTATTTCTTTTTTTGTTGATATTTATGGCTTACATCCCATAAAACCCAAACATCAGTATCTCAGAAAATTAGAATATTATATAAGACCAATTAGTATTTTGGCAGTGTGGGCAGTGTGCTGGAAAATCAAATTTGCATTTCCATGAAAGTTGTCAGCAGAGGGAAGCATGAAGTGCTGTAAGATTTTCTGGGAAAACACTGCACTGACTTTAGACTTGATGATAAAACACAGTGGATCAACACCAGCAGATGACTTGTCCCTCCAAACCATCACTGATTGTGGAAACTTCACTCTACACCTCAAGCAGTTTGGACTGTTCTTCACTCTTCCTCCAGACTCTGATCTCTTGATTTCCAAATGAAATGATAAATTTACTGATGATCAGTGATGACAGCCATGTCATCTGCTGGTGTTGGTCCATTGTGTTTTATTATCAAGTCAAAAGTCAGTGCAGTGTTTTCCTGGAAAATCTTACAGCACTTCATGCTTCCCTCTGCCGACAACTTTTATAGAGATGTGGATTTCATTTTCCAGCAGGACTTGGCACACTGCTCACACTGCCAAAAGTACTAATTTCTTATTCTAGTTTTCTTAGACACTGATTTTTGGGTTTTCATTGGTTGTAATCCATAATAATCAACAATAAAAGAAATAAACGCTTAAAATCGATCACTGTGTTTAATGCGTCTATATAATGAGTTTTACATTTTAAACTGAATTACTGAAATACAGTAACTTTTTAATGATATTCTATTTTTTTTTTTTTTTTTTTTTTTTTGAGATGCACATTACTCATCATTTACTTTTTGTGGGATGTCTATCAGGGCTGTTCGTCTCCAATCGTGGTGAAGTTTGCAGACACACAGAAGGATAAAGAACAGAAGCGAATGGCACAACAGCTGCAACAGCAGATGCAGCAACTCAACGCTGCCTCCATGTGGGGAAACTTAACAGGTCTCAACTCACTAGGCCCACAGTACCTAGCAGTGAGTATTCCCAAGCAATTGCATGCACACACGTACATACACACACACACACACACACACACACACTCCTACCTTTAGTTCACAGGGCAGAAGGCAAAGGCCATTTCATATATCATGATGCTAGGAGTTTGACTGACAGCTGAGCAGTTGCATCTCAACTGCATTGCATTATTATTTGAAATTGTTTGAAAAAAATGCATTATGGATGCAGTTTAAAACCTTGGTATCTATAATTTTAACACATCATTTAAACATTTCCGCACACCCTTAAAATAATCTGCCCTTTTATGATTTAAAAAAATTTCAATTCAACATTTCAATCAGTTTAGATAGTCAGGTACACCTATCTTTTTGCTGTGTTTTGAAGTTTGTTTTTGCACCTGGGCTACAGATCTATGTTCGGCCAACCCTTATCTTACCACCATCATAATCTGGCTTCTCAATTCTTCTCTTGTATGTTTCTGATTGGTTCAATTTAAAATGATTGTATTTTATTAGCATTTTTTTATTTTAAGGCCAGTGTAGATGTGGAGCCCTGTGTGAACGTGTTAGTGCTGCTCCATGGGTATGCTGTGAAAAATCCTCTTTTCTTTCTCTCCCTCTGTTTCTCTTCTTTTATCTCTTTCTGTCAGCTCCCCCTTCATCTCTTTATTCTTATCATAAATCTTTGACATTATCATAACTCTTGGATTATTTTACTCCTGCACTTGTCTTGATTCCATTTTGGACCACCATTCTCATTGTCCTCTTTTATTGCAACTTTACATCTTTTACTCTCTTCTTTCTTCTCTCTCTCTCTCTCTCTCTCTCTCTCTCTCTCTCTCTCTCTCTCTCTCTCTCTCTCTCTCTCTCAATCTCTCGCTCTCACTCTCTTTTTCTTTCTCTCTCTCATACTTGTGCTCGCGCTCTCTCTCTCCCCTCTCTCTCGTTCCTGTGCTCACAGTCCTGGATGCAGTCCTGACTCTTTCTGTGTTCTCTGTTTTGGTGTAATGTCTAGCTTTATTTGCAGCTCCTGCAGCAATCTGCGTCCTCTGGGAATGCACTCAACAATCTCCACCCCATGTCAGGTGAGCCCTGAAGCTGTTTTCATTTTTCTGAGTATTGCTGAGATTTAAAAAGGCTGTTTCTGGATCTTGGGAACTGTTTCAGTTGTCTCTGGGGATATCTGTGCTCTTAAACTGTCAGCTAATTTTACTTGTTATCTTAAGTATCCAAGACAACACTTTTTATTTATTTTTTTTGGTGCTCTTTTCCATGCAGAAGCATAAATCTTTCACTTTAAATATATTTTACACAGATATAAAATTGTAAAATCTATTTATGTGCAATTTTTAAAATATTATTAAGTTATGACGTTCACCTTTAAATGTCCAGTTGCAGTGCAATGCTGACATGATGTCTGTCTTTAAATTTGTTGAATGATATTTGCAATTTTTCTGTGCTTGGCAGGCGAGCTTGGAGCTTGTAGAGTATGTTGTGAAAAACAGTGGTAACAGTGGAGTGTCTTTGACCCTGCTTACAACTGGTCCTTTCATGTGTCTTGAGAGTTAGGACTATATATAAATAAGGCCAAACCACATTAAAATGTAAACACACCAATGCAAATCGCGAAGCTCATCAGGAGATGCTATTGGTTGATTCTTCTTCATTTGCAGAAGTTTGAAAAGAGGTGGTGGCTGATTTTACTTCACAGATTTTGAAGAAAGCATGTTCTTGTCCTCACCTTTCAAGTGTCGTGAACGTTGCAGTTGATAGAAGGGAGTTCTAGTGTGTGGGTTGGATCTTGACTTAACTAGATTAAGAAAATTGGCTTAAGAATAAAGTATTATGAAATTTAAGAAAAGAACAGTACAGCAGAGAGAGTATAGCAGTTTTGTCAGTATCACCAATAGCTCAATTTTATTTACGACTGCTTTGTGGATGCTGGGAACTGGTGTGCATAAACTGGTGCTCAATGATCAGTGGTGCTCTGTAAACATGGATAGAAACTCTGTAGCTCTAATAAATATCCACGCTTTCTTTTTCTCTACTTACTGTCTGAGTTGTGTTCTCCTTTTTCTGTTTCTGTATGCAGAGCTGCTTATTTGTGTGGGAAGATTTAGTTTGAGGATATAAACAAAGAAATAACTTTTTAGCATTAACAAGCTTAAAGTAGCTCCACATTTGATTTTGGTAGAATTCCAAGGGCACTGACCTTTTAAATGAGACACTAAAAAACTTTGAAAGTGCACATAATGTTTTTTATACACACAGTACCTTGAGGTAGAGATGCATGAATCGTTCGGTCTTATCTGTCTACTTGTTTAATTTCAAGACTGTAGCGCCTGGAGAACTATCTAAAGGTAATTTGTGTGTATAAACAGATATCAGTTAGTGTGTGTTCATATTCAACACCTGATTTATTTATTAATTAATTTTAAAATCTAGAAAAATTCACAGTGTGAGAGAGGGCCCTTTTAGACTGCCTGATATTTAGGAAGTCTTCTGCTCTGTATGTTGCCTTGTTTGACTGACTTGAGATCTGCTGCCCCCTCTAGGATCTACATATGGTGATCTTGCGTAAGAGAGATTGCACAGCAACTGCTTGATTTTAGTCCTCCTTATCAAACAAGTTATAATATTGATATGTGGCAAATAAGTAACAAGTAACAAGCTGTTAAGAATAAACTTTTTTGCAATACCTATTGATACTTAAATCATTCTATTCATTTACCTCATTCTATTAAGGGAAACCCTTTGATACATATATATATATATATATATATATATATATATATATATATATATATATATATATATATATATATATATATATATATATATATATATATGTATATGTATATATGTGTGTGTATGTATGTATGTATATGTATATGTATATGTTTATCCTTATGTTTATTGTTTAGACTATGAAAGCACACTGTGATCATATAGCTGATGAAAGATGTTTTAATGTGCTCGTGTGCGTGTGCATAGGTCTGAATTTGGCGGCATTGGCGGTGGCAGCGAGTGCTACACAGGCCACTCCTACTGGCAGCAGTGCGCTGACCACCTCCAGCTCGCCCCTCAGCGTGCTCACTAGCTCAGGTACGCCCACCGGACAACAGACTCACTCTGCCTGGGATGGCTGCAAGGGTTGGTCCTGCTTTTTTTAATCTCCCAATGCTATTTTGACATTTATGGTGGCATCAGTGTGTTGTTTATGCTGATAATGGATGAATTCATTTCAAATTTGCAGTTGAGCTGCCATTAATGGCTATTTGTCTGTCAGTTAATCTATTATGTGCTATATTGAAAGATTAATTTCTTAAGACCAGTGGTTCTCAAACCTTTAAAGCAATGTTCTGCCCATGATCAAACCAAAATGTTTAATTACCACCTACTGGGGCTACTTTATCTGAGAGAAAGATGCTCCTTAAGGTACCAAAACTATTAACATATTTGAGGCTTAACAAAACAACTGTTATTTTTATATTTTTAAGTTTTTCTTTAAGAAGATGAGAATGTCCACATTATCTGAAGAATGAGCTGCTCTTTAAGCAGTCACAATGTCCTGCGCCATTTGCGTAGTGCGCATGCTTGCGTAGCTTAGAGGGAGGGATCGTCAATCTTTTTGACTTTGAGGCTCGAGACCTACCACCTACTGGGTCTACTGTGTGAGCCTTTCGCACTTTGCAATCTGAAAATATTGATTAACGTTTATTGTAAATGCACAAACAAACCTGGTGATGTGAAAATAAAAGATCTCAATCATTAATATATATATTTTTTTATAATTTTATTTCAAATTTTGTCCCATTCCACCCCCCCCCCCCCAAATTTACAAGGCCAATTACACAACCCACTTATTAGGATTCCCCGTATCACTAGTGATGCCCCAACACGTGGAGGATTAAGACTAGCACACGCCCTCTCCTATTTTTAAACTGTTGCTGATGCAGCATTGTCGAGCATTATAGCATCACAGCGCGCTCTGAGGACAGCGCAGCGACTCGGTTCTGCTACATCAGCTAACAGATGCCTTGTGCTGATCGACATCACCCTTTAGAGTAATGTGTGGAAAGAGCGTCATCTACCCACCCAGAGAGAGCAAGGCCAATTGTGCTCTCTCAGGGCTCTGGTAGCTGATGGCAACCTACATGAACAGGATTCGAACTGGCAATCTCCTGATCATAGAGGCAGCGCTTTAGTCTGCTGGAACACTGTGATCTCCCATCATTAATATTTTTGTGCATGCATTACATTACATTATCTGAAATCATCTGGTGTACCACCCTGAAATGCTTTGCGTATCACAGTTTGAGAACCACTGCTTTAGACGATACTTTTTTTTCTCCACAAAGATAAATGGAATGATGTAATGCAACATAAACTAAATATATCTTTCTAAGAAAAAGAATTCATGACTGAGCTATTACAAGTTGATCGATGACCAGCTATGGTCACTGTGGTTATACGCTTATATAACGCATCATTCTGTGTTCACAATATAAATTCAGGCACAAAATTTATTAGTTAAAAATTGTGGCCAATTTTTTCTTTACCAAAGTAATTTAGATTTTTTTTATTAATCTAAAAAAAAAATCTTCTGCTGATGCATCACACAATTCTGCATGTAACTTTTGCTCTTCTAGTTTTGTAAATATACTGTTTCTTTTGTTATTTTATTGACTAGTACTGTGCATATAAAGGTATCTGCTTGATTGATGCTTTACAAAATCCCATGTTCTTGTTTTTAATCCTTTTGGATTTCTTTCTTTAACTGTCTCTCTCTCCCTCTCTTTCTTGTCTGTATATATTGTCTCCTGTCCTTTCTTCAACGCAGGTTCTTCTCCTACATCCAGTACTAGCTCATCTGTGAATCCCATGGCTTCTCTTGGTGCCCTACAGTCTCTGGCTGCAGGTGCGGGAGCTGGACTCAACATGAGCTCACTAGCAGGTGAGAAAACAAACGTCTGAATGTTTTTGCTGATGGGACTCTGGGAGTCTGAAAGCTACAGGTGGACAATGACTGTTTTTTTTTTTCTTGTTTTTCTTTTTCTCTTCTACAGGCATGGCTGCACTTAATGGTGGCCTGGGCAGCGGGGGTCTGTCTAATGGCTCTGGTAGCACCATGGAGGCCTTGACACAGGCAGCATACTCTGGAATCCAGCAGTATGCAGCAGCTGCCCTGCCCAGCCTCTATAACCAGAGCCTGCTTTCCCAGCAGAGCATCAGTGCTGCTGGCAGCCAGAAAGAAGGTCAGTACTTTAGAGTACATTGTATCCTCCCTACATATAGTTAATCAATAAAACAAATAAAAATGTACCTAAACTCCCAAATAAGTGCAAAGAAAAACATGAAAATGATAGATGAAACAGGGTTTTCTGTGTTTAGCATAAGTCATAAGATGTACCATTGCTTTCAGTTTTATTGCTTGATAAATATAGTGCATACACAATGATCAGCTGTTATGTTAAGCCCAGTGACGCAAAAAGGGGGTATGCAGCCTATGCAATGCATAGGGGTGCTGCACTAGAGGGGGTGCCAAATCAAAGCCCCAAATAAATTTCCTCTCTGGAGAAACAGCCAATCACCTTGCTGGTTTTGCGGAGCACAGTGGGCAAGTAATGAAAGGATTCT
The DNA here is from genome assembly GCF_023375975.1 of Astyanax mexicanus. Classification (NCBI taxonomy): domain Eukaryota; kingdom Metazoa; phylum Chordata; class Actinopteri; order Characiformes; family Acestrorhamphidae; genus Astyanax; species Astyanax mexicanus. The sequence goes on along the minus strand of NC_064430.1, from coordinate 14,157,830 downwards.
GATGATTTTAAAACATATCTCACCCCAACCGACCCACTTTCTTTATTACAAACATAAAAAATAAGGGACTTTGAGTGATCCAGCAGGTTAAGCATTACAACTACGTTCAGGAAATTGCCGGTTTGAATCCTGTTTATGTAGCTTGCCAGCAGCTACTGGTGACCTTAGAGAGCACAATTGGCCTTGCTCTCTCTGGGTGGGTAGATGGTGATGTCCGCAGCACAGGGCATCTGTGAGCTGAAATATCAGAACCGAGTCGTGGCGGTAACTGACTTCACATGTGTCAGAGGAGGCATGTGCTAGTCTTCACCCTCCTGATGTTAAGGCATAACTAGTAATGTGAGGAGTCCTAATGAGTGGGTTGGGTAATTGGCTGTGTAAATTGGGGAGAACATGAAATAAAAAAATTAAATAAAATTATAAACAAACATTTAAAAACTCACTAATAGTTTGTCTCGGTAGCTAGCTAACATTCCTGCCCCATCATGAATAGTGTAACAGACTGCAGAAGCTGAAGCATTTAAGATGGGACGGAATTGTTTTATTTAATTTAATAAAAGCTAATTTAAGCTCCTTATAACAGAGGAATTTAGGAATTGACAATAATACATTGTTACACCACTTGCCCCCTTTCTGAATACATACGATGCAGTAAAGTTAACTAGTTATCCAGCTGAAGGTTGCAGAACTTCAGTGCTCCACTGCTATAACTATATCTGTATCGGTTTCTTAAAGGGTTGTCCCAATTCTTAAGGGGAGGATTTTACCCTTTTCTTTTGGAATAGAGTTACACTCGAAAACAAGGGGTAGGGGTACAAATTAGCTATGGAATTGGGCCCATATTTGGCTAAATTGCTCATTGTTGCTTGTTTAGATTCTGCTTGTATTTAAGGTTTCTTCACCTGACTTTGTAGAGTAGATAAACAACTTGCATTTTTTCTGGCTTGATCCTCTAATTCTATAACACATACACTTCCTCTGAATGCAAACTAGAGTAATGTTTTTTATCCATTGTTGCATTCTACCCTGGAGTGGTCTTTAAAGTCAAGAGGCTCATCACATCAGTTGAACCTAGTTTAAAAATAAGTGCAGATCCCAATGCCCCAAAGAGCTTAAATGTTTTGTCAACTTATTGTGTTTTACTGTCACTCTCTTATGCTTTTCTCTTCTTTTCTTTTTCCTTGTCTAGGCCCAGAGGGTGCAAATCTGTTCATTTATCACCTGCCACAGGAGTTTGGTGACCAGGATCTGCTTCAGATGTTCATGCCTTTTGGAAATGTCATCTCAGCCAAGGTGTTCATAGATAAACAGACCAACCTCAGCAAGTGTTTTGGTATGCTATTAAAATTCTTCTCTTTTAGCCAGTGGTGTGAAACTGAAGCTGTTAATAATTAACCGTGATGGTTAGGAATGGGAAAACTCAGCACTGCTAGTAAAAAAAGACACTCATTCACCCATCATTACACTGAGCATTACACTCACATGCCACAAGTCATTGCACAGGACTGGTGTCACGTGTAGGTACATGTAGAAGACTTTATAATCAATTTTAAACTGCTCTTGCTGTGCTAAACACTCATCCTGGATATTTAGACAATCAAGATAAACAAAGCATCTGTTAAATGATTTAGTGACTGCTAATGTTTAGGGGTGGCAATCTCTAGGCATCATGCAATGTGATCATGCAAGGTCTGCAATGTGATTTATAAAAAACAAAAAATATATATATATATATATATATTTTTTATACAAGATTTATTTTTCATTATTGCATGACATCTGAAAGTATCTGTGATTATGCATAATGAGTCCTTCTATTCAATAGGCTCTTTCACACAATTTCTGTTTACTAGATTATTTAATTAATCAAATGATTAATAATGTTAGAGTAAGTTTAAAACTAGCTACAAGCAATGCAGAAACAAGGTGATTTTATAATGTTTATAATGGTTTACCAGTGTAATGAATATACAGAGCTAGTTTTATTATTGTGGCTGATCTGTGTTTGTTTGTCCTGAGATAAACTTAAAGCATATTATTTTATTCATATGTCAGTGTTGATGCTTTTTAACTGAGAATATTATAATGTGCTAAGTATAACAGCATACACTGTTATTGCGCTGTTGAGCTTTGCTCAATATGCATACATGAACATGGAATCATACAAGCATACTAGGAGATCAAAATGCGTACCCCCTAACCAAAATGTGTACATGCTGGCAGTTCTGAATACATTTTTGGCATTTGTGAATCGATTCAGAATTGTCCACATCCAAATCTAAGATTTGAAAATTTTATCTGCTTCTTTACATTGAAAAACTCAATGTCTCATTGCTTGATTGCTGGTTAAATGTTGGCTTTACAGTTTACTTCATAAAATATAACGTAATATTAAATGTCAACTCAATCAGTAGTGACCAAACTTGTATGTGTGTTTCAGGCTTTGTGAGTTACGACAATCCTGTTTCGTCCCAGGCGGCCATTCAGTCAATGAACGGTTTTCAGATCGGAATGAAGCGACTGAAGGTTCAACTGAAACGATCCAAAAACGACAGCAAGCCATACTGAGTGGTTTTACTCTAAAATGGACTTGGTTTGAAAATGTGTTTCTGGTAAGTGGAGTGTGATATTGGAAAGTTAAAAAGCCTACCCCACCCTTAACCCTCTCCTACTATTCCTTCACTCCTCTTGCCTTTCCTACATATCTTCTTTCTTAACCATCAACGAGAAAAGGAAAAGCAACATGCAGAATTGTAGAAACCACAAGGGTGTTCAGCTGAGAAATGGATTCTTTTCAATTGTTAGGTTTCAGGTTTTTTTTTTTAAATGTAAAAGGTTGTTTTTTTTTGTTTGTTTTTATTTTTTAACCAGTTTTTGGTGCCATATTACACGTTTGCTGTGTACAAATCTTGCATCGAAAGGATGTTGCACAATGAAAGGCAGTCGCTGACTGCTCTCAGTTCCACAGTCGTTATCTCATCTTGATCATACCCCTGTAGATTTTCCTCTTGTGTTTACACTATAGACTCTTTACAGTATATTTGGACAGTCAAACTGATGCCTCCTGCTAAGCTGCCTTTTGAATAGAATTTGGAGGCCTGCTGCATAGATTGCAAAAGATAATCTTTTTGTCACCATAATGATTTGGAGCATCTGAGAAGTCGGGCTGCTCTTCATTAGTCTCTTGTTTTCATAGATGCCTTTTTTTATTATTTGTTTATTTATTTCACTAATTTATTTATTTATTTTGAATACCGCTTAATCTTTCATAATGGGGTGATGTAAAAGTACAGTCTGTTTTTTTATTATTATTATTTTCTTCTTCAAAGAACTCAGCTAACAATGATCTATATTTCATTAGATGTTTTCATTCATGTATTTATGTTTCACCTACCAAAAAAAAAAAGAAAACAAGCAAAAATTCAGCATCTTCTTTTGGATTGGTATACTTTTTGAATATTTTTTCATATCTTGTTGGCACAGTCTACTGTTTGCAATTCAGCACAAGTTGTTGGTTGACTCAGCTATAGGTGCGAAGGAATGTCATGCTTACTCTCAGGATTGCCTCACTTTTGTCAGATGAAACTAACTTATAAAATGAACCCAGTGCAGCATATATAGGTGAATATGAAGAGTGTCACTAATTTCTACAGTATATGCATAACAAACATACACACGCACGTACACACACACACACTCACTCTCCCTGGTCGGCCCTCAGCCCTTTTCATGTAGCCTCAAGGATGATTCAAGCCACTTTACTTTGCCCAAGGCGTTTTAACAGATTACTAATTATGGCTGGTATCACTTTGTGCCACGGAGATGATGTAGAACATTTACACGGATATTCATTCAAGTTGCCTACTGAACAGGTTTAAGCTTAAACTTGTGGTTGTGGTGGTGTTTGTTTAGAACAACCCTCCACCTCGGTGCAAGTGGATGTTGTATGCTTTCAGCAATAATTGCATCCTGCGTGTCTGAAGTTAGTGATGAGTGTTTAAAAAAAAAATCCCTCTTTGTTCTAGCAAACTTCAAGTTTGTTGTAAAAAAAAAAAAAAAAATACAATTACAATATACCCCAACACCCCTTTTATTTTCTTCACTAAACATTTCACAGTCAGTTTTGCCTCTGTGTGTGGGTTTATTACTAGTAACAATGAACCCATGAAGAACATCATCTAGTTTAGCGTGATGTTGTTATTTGAGTTCCTCTGTACACTCTGAAATTGTATTCATAATGATTGGTATTGATTAGTAAATGTTTATCATAATGAGGAAAGTATAATCAGTGCATAAGTGAGGCCTACAGGGTCTTAAATTGTTTTTATGGGAATGGAAGAGAAACCATTGTCCAGATCGTGTATATTACTTAGCTATTAAGCCTTTTCTATTTTTATAGAGGTTTTATAATATTGCGTAAATTATTTCTCTGAATTAAAAACAATTGTTTAATAATCACTCAAAAGATTCAACAGTATTTTGTAGAATCCTGATGTGAAGTTTTGTGAAATACATTCACAGATTGTTGAAAGCAACAGGCGTGTGGCCCTTTTTAGCTAAGTGTTGTATATTGTCTTTGTCCAACACTCAAAATTGTATCCAACTCTCTTCATGTGTAGTTCCTGGGTTGCTGAAGTGTCTGAAGCTGCTCCAGTGTTGAGTTTAAAGTTATTGTACCTGGGAAACACCTTTGTTCGTTTCTCTCAAAAACCTGTACTGTGTGAACTCGTACACATCTCTAATACGGAACAACAGTAAAGCGTGTTCCTTTCGCTGTCTGTGAGTTGTGATGCATTTCTGTAAAGTAGAGAAAAGTAATAGGTTTCTTAAAATGCAATCACTGCAATTGTTAGATAGATTTGGTTGAATTAATTGATTGATTGTTATGCACAGTGCCCTCCGATGTATTTGAAAAATGAAGTCACATTTTTCTTTATTTTCCTGTGTATTTGCAAGCAGTTTTAATTGGGATGCGAATGTGGGGCACAGAACGTTACCTTTTATTCATCAGTGTCAGTATTTCTATTTATCTGTTTTAAAATGAACTCATTACAGCTGCAAAAAAAAATTAAAAATAAAAATTGACATTGTGTCAAGTGAAAACCGTACGTCAGGACATCAGTGCAGATGCTGCCAGTGGTATTTATATATAAATATTCTATTGTACAAATTTACTTCTCCTCCAATCATTGTTCTTTCTTTGTACGGACAGGGAAAGCTGAAAATAAATTCAGGAGAATATATATATATATATATACATTTAGAGAAATAAAAGATGACGTTCTGTACTTCTGACATTTCTTTGTATTTTTAGCTAATTTATTAAAATAGTCTGTATTGCCATATGATCCCCTTATGTATGATGTCACAAATACAGTATTTTTACCAGTGTGAGAATTTGTGTAGATGTGTAGATCCTACCAAAATCTGTTTACTAAGAAAACAAGTATTGTTGAATATTTGCAAAAATTCTGGTTCTCAGTATAACTCCCAGAAAAATGCTGATTATTCTTGAAAAAACTGCCGTAAAGATTTTTTTTAGTATTAATATGTCATCGTCATTATTATTATTATTATTATTATTATTATTATTATTATTATTATTATTATTATTATTATTATTATTCCTTGTTTTACATGAACTACGACAGCTTTAGCCTGAACCCTGAACCCTCTTGATTCCCCTCGTTCAGTGTTTTGGTTCTGGTGAATCGGTCCCCACCCCCTCGATCTGTGCCTGTGTAAAACAATGCACATTCATGGGTATAAACAGTAATCAAAGAAACTAGGAAACCCTAAGGGGCTGTTCTCTAGTGTAGTGCTGGTTTATTGAATCCAAAGATCATTTTAAACATGTCCGCTCTGCCCAGTAAGTCTTACTGGAATCTACCTGTTGAGCAAAATCATTTTTCCAGTGTTTTGTGCCGATGTTATTTTATACTAGGAGGATTCTGTTGGTGCAGATCTGCTGTGTTGGGCACCTTACAGAGAGCAGCTGCACACTGACTATATAATATGGCAGCATGGTAATCAATTCCACTGATGTGCCAAACAAGTCCTATACAAGCTGCTCGAGGATAATTTCGTTTTAAGATTCTGCTACTTGAATATACGTTCTGTAGCTCTGTTTCCATTACTCTTCACTTTTTCACCTTCAGGTAGTTAATGTCGTCGTTTCAGTCGTGTCCACTGGTGTCGCCCACTATGAAATTGATATGGACAAATACGCTGCCTTTACGTTTATATAAATTTATATACATATATATTTATTGTGTTATCCCTTAGGATTTAAGAGATTAAGCACAAACTAAAATCATCACAAGAGGTCTAGCAAATCTGAAAAGCACAAAAAAACATTCTTGGTCAGATGACATCTATTTAGTCGATTAAAAAAATGTGAAGAGCACTGAGCTGAAACACGTCGCAGCTCACGTTTGAATGTTGCTGATGGCAACTGCTGTTTTTTTTTTTTTTTTTTTTTTTTTTTCGGAAGTATACTGAACTCCCAAGCTACCTACTGAAAAATAAACACTTTTTTGTTCTTTTAGCTGTGGTAGGCAGTGTTGTTTGTCGTCTCTTGGTGTTGTTGGATGTACAATTCTCCCCTTAACTCCTTTTGGCATGTTGCTTGTGTCTCCCTCTTCCCACTTTCCTTCCTTCCTGTTCCCTGTGTTGCATTAAATGTTGTCTAAAGTAGGTAATATGTACATGTGACTCCCCTCCTCCCCCTCCCCCATGCAAAGATAATCATTTCACATGATTTTCTGTTTCTTCCCCTTTCCTTTTTTTCTGTTGTGGCTTTAACCTAGTTTTGTTGTTCGTTATTTGTTTTTTGTTGTTTTATTCTAGATATCTTCGTGCCCGTTTGTTCATCGTTTCCCTAGCATGTCGATGTGACGTCAAAAGTTCATCGTCCAGTCCGTTGTCCTCTTCGCTTCTCTGGCGCTTGAAATTTTCACCCTTGACCTTTTTTGTTAACTTTTGACGCTTAGTGATTTACTTCTTTTGTTTGTTTTTCGTGTTCATTTCTGTTTGTGCTGCCAATAGAGGGCGCTAGAAAGACTGCTGTTATAACTAAAATGTAAAAAGTTTCATGAATATTGTTCTGAGCAAAGAGTCTATTTTTCTAGAACTTGCAAACATAACCACTAGATAGCGCAAAAAGCTTTTAATTTTCATTGTTTCGTTACCCAGTTAAGTTTTTCTTTTTTTTTTTTCTTAGCAATTTTTATTTTTCATCATTTTAATGCAGTCTTCCTAGTGCACTCAATTTTACTCATTTGTTTTCTTCTGAAAGCAGCCAATCAGTTTATAGAATCACTTTGTGTGTGAGTGTGGGTGTGTTTTCCTCTTTCTCTCTCACTTGTTAGTTCTAAATCTTTTTTTTTTTTTAGGATGTTTTGCAGTCACATTTTGCTGAAACTGAGGATAACCTTGTAATTTTGTGCTAGGTTAGTTGGCATGATGTAATTTTTGGGAGTTCTTATTAACAGAGTGACATTACAATACACTTGAATTGCCTTTCTTTTTCTTTTCCATTGTATTGTGTCGAGCCACCACAGGCACATAATGTTTTTCATTTTCTTATTGTGTGAAAATCAGGATTAGTCTGAAATAAAATGCATAAATTGAGCAGAATTGAGTTTGTTGTCACAGTTAGTTAATATATTAAAGTATGCATGTTTTTTTGTAACTGCACTGACATCCTCAGCAAAATGTGATTCAGTTCTGTTTAAAAAAATATATATAAAAAAAAAAATCAAAAATATAAAATGAATAAAATGGTGCCAAAAGTTTTGCATGTTGCTGTTGGTCACATTTTCTGTATTTTCCATGACGTTTGCTTACTCTTCCAATATGGTTCCGTTTTTAATCATCAGTGATTTTTAAATACCGTATCTTAACAGTCGTTAAGACCATGTTTGAAAGTGAGCTGCTTTTTCTCTTTTTGTTTTATTTTTTAGTTTCTTTAATTCAAGATTAGTTCTGGTATCATGGCTTTATAGTAACTTTTAAAATCTGCTTTGTCTTAGCTCAGTCTAAGTACTTGTGCCTACAAAAGCAAATTTAAGCTGTTTTGTTTGGTAATTAATCCGTTTTTGTGACTGCAGTGTTGGAACTGTTTGGTTGGCAGAAAGTAAATTCCCAAAGTAAATTTCTTTTCCATCGGACGTATCTGTTTTTATTAGCTCTGTTAATCTAACCGCAGCTTGCGTTCTCTTTCTCTCTTAGCACTGCCTTTAGTGTGTCTCATTTAAGAAGTGCTCTCTAAAAGCCACTTGCTTTCGGAAATATTTGATTTATGCTCTGAATATGAGCTAAACTTGTCCTTTTTTGGATGATCTTTTACAAATTTGACCTGCCAAATTTTCATTACACTTTTTTTCAATAGTAGATCGCAAGCAAAAAATAAAGTACTAATTAATTGGGATTGAAGTTTAGATTTTTTGGCATTTTCTATTTAGATTTTAAGCTGCTGTTTGTGAGTTTAAATGTACTCTAAAAATTACCTGTGGGATGCTTGTCATTATTGGTACAGAGTGATTGTATTTAATAGTAAAATTTGTACAGTTTTTGCCTTTTCTACTTCCAAGTTTTGTTTCACAATGTGAAGTTTAAATCCTACCCCCCCCCCACACACACACACACACGTGGAGCCATGTAGAACTTGCCACCCTGACCAAACATTAGTCTGTACAAATTAAGGAAGTAATTCTATAAAAAAAAACAGCCTTCAAATTAAATTACATGCTGATTTTTATTTTTGTTTTGTTTGTGTTTTGGTTTCTTTGTCATTTTTAAGTTATGGTTTATTGGAGTTGTAGAGTGAGGGGGTGATTTTTAGATGTCTAGAGGAGTGTTTTTTTCCTGAATGTTTTCTGTTGAGGTTTATTTAAAATGTGATGGTGGTTAAGAAATTCATGCTACTGTCTCCACAGAAATATAGCAACGTGCACACCCAGCAAGAAGTCATTTTGTAGTTCGTCTTTTGGTTGGGTTGTTTGTCTGATTAAACAGAAAAGATTCACACCCCTGGTGTCCGAACTTTTACTTTCGTTTTTATGTTCATTACTATGCAGTTTGATTTCCTTTTGTATTTTTTAAAACAAATTTACAATCCATTTTAAAATAGTTACAATAAAGAAGTATATAGTTATAATTATTATAGCAGCAGACCTATAGAAACAGCATTGTTTAAGATCGTTCCAGAATTTTAGCCATTCCAAAAAAAAAAAAAAAAAGTTAGGTCTCAAGGATATTTATAACTTTTTCAGGCAACTCCAAGTTTTTGTTGCATTTAAATCTGGAAGAAGTTTTAAAAGTTTCCTGTGTGGATAGTCTATTTAGAAGCCAGCCACCAGAGGGCGTTTGACATCTTGGCTTTACTAATAACTTTTTAGCCACTCTTGTGCAGTCTGCTCTGATGCAGACTTTGACTCTTGTAATGATGTCATAGGTAAGTTTTACTCCTGATAACCGATGCGACTGATATGATCAGGTTTGTGCAATAAATGCAGCCTATTAAAATGGTGCACCACCACTGCACCAGCTAAACAAGGTGATCATATATTATACATGTGAATTTAAAAAAAATTGATAATTGAAAAGTTACTTAAGCCATATAACACAGTGGACCAGCTGATGACATGGGTTTTAAAACCACCACTGACCATCAGTAAATTCTACATTTCATTTGTAAATCAAGGGATCAGAGTCTGGAGGAAGAGTGGAGAGACACACAGTCCAAACTGCTTGAGGTCTAGTGTGAAGTTTCAACAGTCAGTGATGGTTTGGAGAGTCATGTCATCTGCTGGTGTTGATCCACTGTGTTTTATATCAAGTCTAAAGTCAGTGCCGTGTTTTCCATTAAAATCTTAGCTTTTTATTGTTCCCTCTGCTCAAACTTTTATGGAGGTTTTATTGGATTTCGATTTTCAGCAGGTCGTTGCACACTGCTCACACTGCCTCATCACTTCCGGCGCCGACATGAGCGGCTGCCTATTCCAGCCTAGAATTTCCCCTCTGGGATCAATAAAGTATGTATGTATGTATTTCTCTCTCTCTCAAGTACCAATTAGTCTTATATGATACTCTAATTTTCTAAGACACTGATTTTTGGGTTTTCATTGGCTGTAAGCTATAAATATCAACAATAATGCTTAAAATAGAGCACTCTGTCTTTAATACATCTATATACGAGTTTCGTCCTGTGTGTAAGTCCACTTTAACAATAATTGAAGAATCATGCCAGTATTGACAATTAGTATAAAAGTGTATATACAAAAATATTATGATTTAATGAACACCTAGAAGAGAATCTATAGGTAATGCACTGAAATAATTGCATTTTGTTCATTGTACTGTTTGTAACTCTCTGGGTCACTTTCCTGGATTTATGGAACATCTTGGAAAATATTTTGAATGGAATTGTTCAAGTGAAAGTAAAAAATGGTAATCCAAGCAGATGTTTTACAAAGGTTTATTTAAAGGCAGTGGCAGATATGCACATTTAAATAAAATGGGACATTACATATAGGCCTGTCACAATAACCAGTTTTGTTTGGACAGTGAAATTTTTAATTAAGCATTAAATGCCACTAATACGATCATAATATAATAGCATAGTAATGCAATCACTAAGCCTGTTGCAAATGGAAAATGTATACTTTACCAAAAATAATTGTGTTTATTAATAATAGACATTGTAAAACTGTTTTAAGGCACTAATTACAATGGAAACCCCTCATAAAGTAATTACTTTTAATTATTAAAAACATTCAGATGTGAATTGGAGTAGGAACATTTCCTGAATCCCAAATAAATAAAAGTTTTAAAAAAAATATTATTGTCATGTCCATATATTGTGCGACAAGTCAGGATATAATTATCATAACAGACCTAAATACATTTTTTTTTTTTTTTTTTACAGTGGTATGATTTACATATTCACAATGTTCACAAACAACCCCCTTACATTAGTGTATAAGTTAAAATCTGTCCATCATAAATCCAGATCTAAAGCTTGCTGTCATGATTTGATTGGCTGTTCAAGGCTGCGCTGGTGAGAGGAGGTAGGTGTCTGTATTTGGGTGTGATGTTCACGTATGCAGAGGTTGTGTATAGATCATGGATTACAATACGATGTAGGTTCGGACTCTCCTTCTGCAGCTCTTCTAAAGACTTCTCTGATGGTAAAGAGCTCTTCGTCTTCCCTGTGTAGTCTGGAGTCTCAGGGTACATGCTGTCACCTACATTTTCAGAAATATAAAGAAAAAACATCAGTGTCAGACTAATGCTGTTTTATATGACCTATTAAATAATGTACACTTTTATATGAGGCATGATCTTTTAAAGATTTAAGCAACTTTTAAACACTGAAGCAAAAATAAGACGGTTGTATCAACAGATGCATGAGCACAAAATAAAAACAGCTAATGTGCAGGCTAGAAAAAGAAAGTGAACCCATGAATATAAAATCACCTGCTACAAGCATTTCCTGTAGCTGCAAGTAAGATTTGCAGTGTTAAGGAGGAAGGTCGATAATAGGATTCAGGATTCAGCTTTGACCATTCCAAGACCCCAATAAGAAGTTACCCCAAGTAATTATTTTAAATTAAGTAAAAAAACAAAAAACATTATCACAGGCAATTCAACCCCCAAGTGTGCTTAAGTGTAAGGTACTGTAGGTAAAATGGTTCATAACAGAAAAATATTCTTTTTTTAATTACCGGGTAAGAGTGATACATGGCAGTCAGTAGCAGCTAAGTGAACAGGTAACCACTGCTCACAGCCCTCCACCGATCTGCTTTTGGCGAAGTCGTGAAGGTCGCTTAGTAAATGAAAATTACTCATCCGCCCAAGATCGTAGAACTGAGGTGGTGCTATCCAAACCTCTCTATCCCGGAAGCTGCGAAGTACTTCAGACGGTGTGGACCACTGTAGAGACATTATAGGATACATGTTTAAATAGTAAAGCATGAATTAACAAATGAACGAACACTGTGCTGTGCTTTTTGTAATATAAAATGTATAGTTTTTTTAAATGTGAGGACTGAATTCATTTCAATAGATGTACAGCAGACCCTAATTGAGGACCTGCAGGCCAATACAAGGTAGTTCACAGATGGATTATTTGGGTCATTAATTTCAGCAACCCTGGATCACTGGTTCAAATCCAATGATAAGTAATCAGATCATGCTGCTTGCTGTCAGCAGCCAGAGTCTGAGAGAGTGAGTAACTGAATGAATCAGTGACTGAGAAAGTGAGTGAGTGAGTGAGTCAGGGACTGAATGACTAAGCGAGATTCAGTAGGTGAGTGGGTGAGTGACAGATTGAGTAACTTACTGAGTGAGTGAGTGGGTGAGTGACTGAGTGAATGACTGAGTGCGTTACTGACTGAGTGAATGACTAAGTGGGTGAGTGACTAAGTGGGTGATTGAATGAGTGAGTCAGTTAGTGAGTAAATTACTAAGTGATTGAGTGAGTGAATGAGTGAATTACTGAGTGGGTGACTGAGTGAATTACTGAGTGATTGAGTGAGTGAGTGATTTACTAAGTGGATGACTGGGTCCGTAACTGAGTGAGTGAGTGCCTGACTGAATGACCGATTAAATGAGTGAATGAGTGCGTGAGTCAGTTTCTGACTGAGTGGGTGATTGAGAAAATGACAGAGTGGGTGACTGTGTAAGGGACTGAGAGAGTGAATGAATCACCTCAAAGTGAACGATTTCCTTCTCGTCCTGCACTGTGTCCGGGATGTCCTTCAGGCAGCACAGGTAAAATGCGGTATCGTACCTCCTCTGCTTGCCGTGGAGTCCGATGGGGGTCAGCCAGTTTCCCCACTCATGCATGGCCCAGATGTTGGGGAGGCACTGCAGCTCTCTGCACATGTGGATGAAGTTGGAGGAGTTCTGGATCACCAGAGATCTCCACCGGGCCATCTCGCTCCGGTCACACAGCTCACTCAGCGCGGCGGGGACAGACCGAGACCGGTGCTCCGCTGCGTCCTTACGAGGGACGACCAGCAGCACCCCCGCCTCTTCGAAGGTCTCCCTCACGGCGCAGATCCGGAAGGCGACGTCCCCCGGTACCGGTGACCCGAGCTTCAGCCGGTCCGTGGCGAACATGGGGGGCCTGGTCTCAGGCGGCTGCTTCACCAGCCCGACCCCAAAGTTCGGCAGCGTCCGGAAGGGCTCGAACAGATCCAGCCACTCGGGGGAGAAGTCGGAGGCCTCCGCCAGTCCGCCGGGGAACACGTGAGCGTTGGGCATGAAGCCGCTCTTGCCGCTCCGCTTCAGCAGCAGCACCCTGTAGTTGAAGGCGGACTTGTGAGGGACGCTGGCGGCCGGACTGCGCTTCATTCCGGCAACCAGAATCACCGTGGCCGCCTCTTTCCAGTGCTTTAGAGCCGTGTTCATCTCTGCAGCCCTGCGTTTATTAACCACCAGCACAGACAGCGAAGTGAACACTGCTGATAAAGAGTTATACAGATAAATAACAGCCTCAACTCTCACACACTAACACTAACTACAGTTACCCCCTCTCCTTCATTACTCCTTCAGCCTCGAGCACAACAATAATAATAAAATACAGTACTGCCACCTACTGACAGGGTTCAAGTTATGTCAGAGAACACGCTTACATATTTACAAAAGTTACACACGATTTATTAACCTATCCAAGGATAATCTTTTGTAAGAAAATTGAGATTATGTAAGTATCTGCTGGCTACCAGCCTCCATTCAGAAGATATTGGCGCCAAAAAGTCGAATATCAAAAATAAAACTTACTGTGGTCATTTGAGTAGCTTTAATTTCTTAAATGCGCTTTATTGTCTTCAATAAATCCCTCACAGGAAGATGTTAGATCGTTCCAATTTAATATTCCACCTTAAAAGCTGCTAATTTACCTTTCCACATTAAATGCTTCTGTGGGGACACTGAATAGGCGTTTTAGGCGCTTTAAACTGAACGTCTTTGTGGACTGTTTGTATTTCTGCACAACTTAAGTTTTAAAAAGCTGTATAAAACTCACCTAAAATCTACTACAGACTCAGTACACATACGCAAATATTTAAGGTGAACAATAAACTAAAAGCTTCATACTCTGGTGGCTGCAGTAGTGAGGAATTAGTTGCTCATTTATGAGTAGTTCAACAGTAAACTTAAATATTCATGCAGTTAATCAATACACTGGTATAAAACCTTGCTATAAGTCTTTTTTTTTTGTAGAATATTAATAAAATATTTAGGACAAGAGAACTGCTGTCATATGTAGATTTTTGGATATGGCCTATGCTTTCAAAGTAGTATTTTGAAAAAGGTATGTTACAGGCCTAAATTGTGTATTGTAGCATCCAAAAACTTTGTGGGTGTTTGTGTGTTTAAGCTCTGTAGATGACGATAGTTCAGCAGCCTCACAATTCATTTTAGTTATCATATTTCTTAAAAAGAAGTGGTTCTACAAAGCTAAAGCAAGCTCGTTTGATTTTTTTCTGTTCCACCTTAAATGCAGCAGCCTCAGTAACTGCAGTTACACCATTTAAGGTGGAATGGGAAATTAAGATAGCTAGTTACAGAGATGAAGGCTGACTGCTATACCAGCTATATATTTACGCTTGTTATAAAGAAAATGGTACATTGGTAAAAAGTACATTTCAACTACATCAAGTTTACATAACAAAAACAAGTACATTTTAAATCTGTTTGGCCTCTTTTGCTGTGATCGTGCTGTGATTTCTCATAATCCTCCGTTTAGATTGTGTCAATTGGGGTGAGATGGGATTAGGCCTAAATGGGCATAACACTTTAGTTTAAAAAAAGTAATCACATACAGACACTTACAAATCAGGTCAATATAAACATGTTGTATTTTTGTTGCTTATAGAAAAACAAGCAGAAACAGCACTGACCATATATCAAAAGAATAAAATGTGACAATTGAAATATATTTTATTGCTTTAAAAAATAAACAGGCATAAACAGCACTGACCACATATATAAAAAAGAATAAAACATGACAATTAATATAGGATTACATCTTATAAAATATTTACATCCATATCACACCATTTATACACTTGCCACTTAAAATTCATTTTTATACACATTTAAGATTCACTTTTCCCCAGGTCTGAAATGCATGTGCTAACTGTGCAACACCCACAACAAATCGGGATCTGAATTAAAGCAGTTTAAACTAAATGTGAAGATGCATTATAATTTTTTTTTACATACTTTTTGTATTGAAATCTGCTAGCTTTTATTATGTCTACAAAACATCCAAGATGTTGGTATGTTGTGTCTTTTCACTGATGGGATGCATTTAAAACCCCCTCTTTGCTCAGTAAGTGACCTTCAGTCTGATATAATGCAGTAGATGAAGATCAGAGCTGTCAGTGCAGTCAGCTTCCCTTTAGAACTCTGTAGCAGTATGCAGACTGTTCAGTCTGCAGGTGATCGTGTATGGTTCTTCATGTTCTAAGGACGTTCATATGGAGTGAATTTTGTGCCAAAAGTTTTACGTAAAAAAATAAAATCTACAATCAAAATTTTAAGTTAGCTAGTTTACCTAGGTCATCTGGTCAGTGAGTTAGTGGGTTAGCTAAGCTAGTTAGGTTACCTAGTCAGTGAGTTAGCTAGTTTACCTAGGTCATCTGGTCAGTGAGTTAGTGGGTTAGCTAAGCTAGTTAGGTTACCTAGTCAGTGAGTTAGCTAGTTAACCTAGGTTATCTGGTCAGTGAGTTAGCTAGCTACTTAACCTAGGTCATCTGGTCAGTGAGTTAGTGGGTTAGCTAAGCTAGTTAGGTTACCTAGTCAGTGAGCTAGTGGGTTAGCTAAGCTAGTTATTATGCCCCAGGGTAAAGCCAAGTAAGTGCTGGTTAAGGTTAACTAGCTAACTCACTGACTAGGTAACCTAACTAGCTTAGCTAACCCACTAACTCACTGACCAGATGACCTAGGTAAACTAGCTAACTCACTGACTAGGTAGGTTAGTGTTCACTAACTAACTAGTATAATTTAAGCATGGATATTTAGCACACCCCGCTAACATGAGCATCTTAATAGAGTTAAACACTTACTTAAAAAATAAATATAACCTTAAACATAACGTCTGTATGAAATTTAATTGGAAAAGTACCTGCTGGTGCTGCTGTGAGCTGAACCCCGTTCGCTCCGCCATGTTTGGAAGAGCGCTTGAAGCTGGTGGGGTGGGCCAATAGAGATTAGAGGGGAACGCCTTCTTCTAAGCCCCGCCCACCCGTGAAAAGTGTGCCAAAAATCAGAACCAAAAAAATGAAGCAGAAGCAAAGGAGAGATTCCAGAAGCAAAAGTCTTTAGCAGCAAAATCCACAAAAATCCACAGAAAATCCAAAAAAATCCAAAAATGAAAGCAAAGACTGGCAAAATCCAAACTAAAATAATTTTCAAATAAGTGCAAAGAATAATAAAATAACCAAGTATATTTAAATATATATATTTGATATATATTTTTTCTCTTTTGAATTTGCAACATACATGTTTTACTTTTGATTCTTAAAATTTTGATTGTGGATTTTATTTTTTTACGTAAAACTTCTGGCACAAAATTCACTCCATACGTTCACTCTACCTTCTGTGGTGGGACGACTTCCATTAGCAGCTGGAGATGCATAGTGATGGGTTCTAGGAAAAAAAAAAAAAACAGGTCAGTAGTTGAAGGCCCAATCCTATTTGCTCTTTTGTACCGCTACCCCCTTTTTTGCAGTGTAACCCTTCATTGGAACAAAGTTAAAAGGGGAAGGGGTGAAATCCTACCCCTCAGAATTGGGAGAAACCTTTAAGCACCTGATACAGATATAGTTATAGCAGTGGAGCACTAAAGTTCAGCAACCTAGCTGCTAGATTTCTAGTTAACGTTAGGACATCATATGTCTTCAGAAAGGGGAGAGATGATGCAGCAATTCATTATTATTATTTATTCCTTAATTCCTCTGTGATGGGGAGCTGATATCAGCTTTTAGTAACTTTTATTTTCCCCTTCCACCTTAAACCCTGCAGCCTCTGCCATCTTTTGCACCATTTAAGGTGGAATGGAAAAGTTAGCTAGCTACTGAGATTAACTTACTAGCCATTTGTAATGCTTGTTATGAAGAAAATCACTATAACACATTAAAACTTGTGTACACACACAAAATAAAGGGGTAGGGCTAAATGGCTGGGCCAAGGGGTGAAATGGAATTTGGCCTATAGCATGTAGTGTACTGTTTACCAGTATAAACTAGATAAAATAATGATAAATAATGATTTAATTGTCAGATGGTCTAGTTGGCCAGCCGTGAAGAGGCATTTTCGCATACTGATTGACTGACTGACACGCTTTGTTTAAACATTCATGAACAAGGAAGAAACACTCTTATTAAAAACAGAAGATCAATTTGTACTAAAACTCTTTCCACTAAGCACCAGAAGTCATTTTCTTTTTTTAGCTAAATCTGGTCAAACTCTCTTAATCTTATTTCAGTTCAAAAACTGTCATTAACTATTTGCCCATGTTTCGTCTGTCGGATTTGGTCTAAATTTAGCCAAGGGTGAATTTTTTTTTTTCAGACCACATTTAGCCTCATATAAACTGAAAAAAATTGTACAAACCCAAAGAACTCCCTAAGTAAACCCAAACTCCCTTATGTAGATTATTTCAATTTTAAATAGTGCACTATGTTGGGAGTAGGATGTAATTTGAGACAGCGGGGGAGCGATTAGCAAAAAAAAAAAAAAATGGCCAAAAGAAATGCTCCAAAATTAATTGAAATAAAAACTTTCACAATTGTTCTCATTTTTCGCATTGTGGTTATCACAGGGCCTAATTTGTATGACTGTAGGTGAGGACTGTGCCTCCTCTAGATCAGCAATTCTCAACTGGTGGGTCAGGACCCAAATATGGCTCGCAGACATGTTCCAGGTGGGTTACGGATGGCTTGTAAAAATAAATATTTTAAAAATATATATAATAAAATAATTATTGTTTGATTTTGTACTCGTCTTTTATATTGGGAAAAAAGAGAGAGTTTTTTTACTTAAGTACTCTAAATATCTAATATATTTGTGGCCTTATTTGTTTTGTGCAGTTTTGATATTTCATTTTATTGTAGTAACTTTTATACATGTGGTTGTCATGTTCCTCCTTAGTTTCTTTAAAAAATGCTCTTAAATTCACTCTGCATGCATCTGTAGGTTTAAGTGGGTTTTAAGGTTTAAGCTTTTTGTCAAAAATAAATTTGTTTGGTTTGTGGGTCACGACTGAATGACCATGAGAAAATGTGGGACCCTGGCTGAGACCAATAGAGAGCGCCTGCTCTAGATTTAATTCAATTCCTATCTGGACGGGATTCGTTTTTCAGGAGGTCTTGGGGTAATTTTGTCTTTTATGGGGTTCCTTTGTGATTTTATTCTCACCCAGAACGACTATGTTTATGTTTTTTTCAGTCGTCCTTTGAGAAAAATACAGGCTGAATTATCTACTGTTTTTCGCTGAACTCTGTCGACCTCCGGTAATTTTAGTCCCTTTCGGACTCGCATCACTGAGTTTCATCACTCTAATTGAATAAAATAGCTATTTGTCCACTGCCACGCACCTTAATTACACTTCGGGCAGGCGTTTCCACTGCGATCCAATTAAACAAAACAGCGGGGTGGAAATGCAGGGGCTACTGAACGCAATGTCATGTGATTTAGAAAGCAAAAAAATCACTGGTCCTCCTTTTTTGTTTCAATTGCAGTCTGGATGCAGAAGTTTTATCACTGAATAGTGAAGTGTGAAATATATTTTCCAGACATCCCCTGAGAAATCCCTGTCCGGATAGGGCTTTACAGTACACTATGTTGGGAGTAGGATGTAATTTTGGGGTTTAAGTAAAGTAAGTGTTTATTAAAAAGAATTGCATTAAAATGTTTTGTTGCATCGGCCAATAACAACATGTTAAAATAAAATCATTTTATTTCGAGTTCCACCTAAAACAAAAAAACGTAGTATTGACTAATGGTGCTAAAAGTTTGATGTTTTTTAAATGTATAAATCAGTGCTGTTACTTACTCATGAACCTGCGGGTCCAGCTGAACTTGCGGTAGACGAAGGGATAGTAAAAAATCAGCCCCCCTAAGATGAACACTGTGCAGTACAGATACTCTATCTCAGGTTTGTCAATGATTGGAGCCAAAACCAGGTAACAGGACACTAATACCACCAGAGCAGGGATAACTATGGGCACCTGATAAAGAGAAACACCAGGAACAGGTTATTCTTTACTTGTATTTATTGCATATTGACACTATTCTCTGCCATTCTGTTTAAATGTAGATCTACTTCTTATAACAGTTTTACCAGATTAACTACTGCAACTAATAAACACATTTAGCATTTAGAAATTAAGGGGTTAAAATAAAGCAGACTATCAGTGGAGAAAAAAAACCCCTCATATTTACCTTCACAGGTCTCTTTAACTCTTTTCTTGTGAAGCGCATGACGATTAGAGCTAAGGCAGTGAGTCCATAGAAAACCCACTGAGCAAAGCTGAAGTAGTTAATAAGAGTGTTGATATCTGCTGGAATTATGTAGAAGATAGACAGAATGCCCTGGGGGGAAAAACAGTGCAACAAGGTCTTGTTAATTTGTTTTTTTCATGCTGGGAAAGTACTTTACTGTGCTTTGTCTACACATCATACATAAACTACAATTGTGCAAACGAGAGCAAAATAAAAGGGTATTTATTGAATCTAATTTGTACTGGCTTTTGAGCAACTGTGGAAAATGCACAGCCATGCATTCATGCATTTGTACATCTACAGTTTAATTTACCAAAACTTTATGAATATGAACTTGTTTTCTTTGCATTATTTGAGATCTGAAAGCTCTGCATCTTTTTTTGTTATTCTAGCCAAATGATTTTTTTTATTTATTTGGAATGTGGGAGAAATGTTTGTCTGTAGTTTATAGAATAAAACAACTATGTTCATTTTACTCAAACATATACCTATAAATAGCAAAAACAGAGAAACTATATTTAGTTTTTGATACACAGCTTCATAATTTCTTTTATTAGGGGTTTGAGCACGTAGTGCTAGAAACCCTATTCATATTTAAAATTGTTTTCCACAATTTATTTACATTCTTCGCATTGTGGGAATCTCATTGTTCTATGTGTGTTACTGCATATGTGGACTGTGCATCCTATAGCTCCTCCTACTGAACTGTATTCCTTTAAAACAAGGTCTTACATTAAAGATGAGCGCTGGAGACGGGGTGTAGTGTTTCAGACTGATGTAGGAAAGGATCTTCACCATGTGGCCTTCCCGTCCTGCTACATAGGTCAGCCTTGGCATTAAACACAAACACAAGATAAGGTCAGTTAAATCTGAAGGTCAGCTAAATGTAGTGTATCTTTGTGTTTTTGGTCAATCTTTATCTAAGGTAACTTGCTAATCAATATATTCAGGTCAAAAAGAACCTTTTCAAAACAATCTATATTAAGAGTTAAAAACTAAATATATGTGTGCCTTTATTTAAATCAATAAATAAAAGTCAGATCAAATCTCCTTTTGGGTACACCGGAGGTCTAAAAAAGTTTTGCTTATGTAAATTTGATAAAAAGGGTCTGGACATGCTTAAATAGCTTAAATAGCTAAAATGTCTAATTAAAATGCCTAAAACATATTTAAAATCTAGGAAACCAGGAAGCACTGCTAACATAGCAAAATATCCACAGTCCACATTAAAGAAAACTGTATAAACTGTACAAAAAGTGCTTAATGTTGAAGGTTAACATTCCTCTATATTTCTATATTATTTGTAATAATTGTGTTCATTCAGAATAAATCACGAAAAAAGTTACTCAGTGTTTGTGTGTAACATTTACACGACTATGCTGCGGACACAAAGGGCACATTTTTTTTCTTTTAGAAAAATGTATTCTATAATAATTTTAACTCTTTGGATTTTACCTTCCAGCAGTAAAGCAGCTTCCATTTGCAGCTCCAAAAGTCGAAAAGACCACAAACAGTGGCACCACCCATGCCAGCGGGTACAGTACTCTGTCTCCAAAAGTCTGTTGAACAGAAATAGATTCATAAAAACATGAATAAGCATGAAAAGCCTGGAAATGGACTGAATTTGTAATCATGTATGTAATGTCCATATGATTTCAGCACTCTTGTTCTATTTAAACCCAGCGTACATCAGTGAGCACTCACCACAGCCACGGCAGGAGACTGCAGAAGTTCTGTGGGTGTCATAACGCTGAAATAGGCAACGTTGACAAGCACATAGCAAACAGACACCAGAGGAATCCCGATAATGATGGCCAGCGGGAGATTTCTGCCCATAAAGAAGAAGAATATTCAGTATACAATAAAATAACTGCTATTTTTTTTAAAAAGCTGAAAACAAACAGAAAATAATTATATTCTTAGCAATAAGTTTGCATAGATTAAGTTCAACACCTTGGAAATTAAACATTCAATAAATAATTCTGAGTGGATCAATTCATTAATAATAACAAAGAGTTTTTTTTAAATGTATTTCTAATTTTTATCCATTTTTCTCCCTAATTTACCCAACCCATTAATTAGGACTCTCCCTATCACTAGTAATGCCCCCCAACACCAAGAGGGTAAGACTAGCACATGCCTCCTCTGATACATGTAAATTTAGGCCTCTTTTCGAGCTGCTGCTGATGCAGCATTGCCGAGTAGCATCACAGCGCACTCGGAGGAAAGTGCAGCGACTCGGTTCCGATACATCATCTCACAGACGCCTTGTGCTGAGCGACATCACTCTTTGGAGTGATGTGAGGAGAGAGCTACATCTACCCACCCAGAGAGAGCAAGGCCAATTGTGCTCTCTCAGGGCTCTGGCAGCTGATGGCAAGCTACATGAAAAGATTTTAATGATTTTAATTGAATACCAAAAGAGCTGAATTCTGAAAATACAATACAATCTAAAACGAATGCAAAAAATATGTATCAACTCAGTGTAGACTAATGTGGGGTACCCCATAGATCAGGCCATCCACAGGATTATGATTATGATGTTGTACATTAGTTTCTGTTTTTGTATTTTAACATTGACCCGTATGTTCTAGCAGCAGTAGAATTTTCTCCTGCGCTTACTTCCTTCTTTGTTTTGGTTGATTAGAATACTGATAACAGAAGATTGATTAAATTGTTGGCACAGATTTAAATGTATGCCCTGTGGTTTATTATTTTCAGGCATCACACAGAATCTGAAAAATTCTTATCAATAACCTGGTAAGAATGTATGTATAGAAATGAACCAGTGTGGATCAATATGAACCACTGACTTAACTTACCTGTATGGGTTTTTCAGCTCCTCTGTTATAAAGTTAAGCTGGTTCCTGTAAAATATATACAAATATATACAATATATACAATATATACAAAAATATACACAGAGTGACTACATTACGTTAGAAGACGCCAGAACACATCAAGAGGCTTTTACCGTCATTCCAGGAAGGGGGATATCAATACAGGTTATTCAATTTAGTAATCAATAAGAATTAATACAGAAATCCTGATTTTACCATTTTAAAGTATCCACTTGCTTTATCTCACATCAATATATTGTTGCTGACCAATGAAAAATAAATATGTCCAAAACATCAACTTCACAACTTTATTAAATCTCTTAAATATCAACAGAAGTCAGTGTAAAAACAGAATTTAAAAAAATATATATTTAACCATTTATCAATAATTTTTGACACAGTTTAAGGGAAAAAAATTAAGATCCCTTTGTTTCATTGGACAGTGACGATATAAACAAAGGCTAATATGAATTTCTAGACTTTTACTCTAATTTTGTGGGTTTAATATTTTTTTTTTTAGGATGCGCAGAATATTAGTTTCAAATTACACGTCATATTTTTCGCACTATTAGGCGCGCCAGATTACAAGGTGCACTATCAATAAACGTCTATTTTCTGGTCTATTTTCAAACATAAGGCGCACTGGATTTTAAGGCAGATTATGCAACACTAGTAAGGAACACGGGTGTCTTCATGTTTCCCTTCTAATTCAACAGGTCTTACCGCTGGGTGGCGAGAAGCTAAGCTAAGTAAAAAATGTAATTCTTAAAAAAAAAAAAATCTTTTAAAGTCAAACGAGAGCTAGATTTTAATCTCAAGGGCGTAGGAGGCTTGATATCGGGGGGGACACATTTGCCAATATGAACCCAAGCCCACCCAATAGTTTCCTAGAACATTTGTGGAAATTACTTTTAATTAAAAGTAAATTATTATTATAAGGTGATTTTACAACCTAAACATGTTACTCCACATTACAGCTACTGTTGTTAGAAAAATTATGCAAGCAATGTCTGAGTTATCACCTAATATTTAAAATAATATAACAGATTATTATTATTGTTATTATTATTATTATTATTATTATTATTATTATTATTATTATGTATTGGCATGTCAATTCTGTTGTATATTTACATTTTCTCCTGCACTTTTATTTTTTTCTACTGAGAGCTCTTCTTAAGATGGTGTCCTTTTATGTAAAAGAATGTAACTTTACGTTTCATAGAGATTTTTATAAACGTCAGGATATGTGGTCTTACTGTGAAATACAAATGAACAGAAGTCACGTTACAGCAGTGTTTCTCAACCCAGTTCTTATATATTCTACTGCATATTAAAACTGTTCTGCATATTCTAGAGCTTCCTCTGGTGGATATACATGATTAATTTAGGCTCCATAGGGGGCTAAAGGATTTTAACAGGTAAACTCAGTAAATGACTGTTTATTAGCTGATCAGGTGGAAAACACTAGTTTAGGGCAGTGATCGGGGTTAAGTAACTGCTTTAAACTACCAACTTAAAGTACTGTACGAAATTCTGGCGATCATCTACATCCAGCTTCTAGATAACTAGTTAGTTAAATCAATTTTCGTTCATTATAGCTCACAGTAAGTCCTGTAATCCTAAATGAATAAACAGTTTGAAAATTAAAGTGATTAGCTGATCAGGTACAGGGAAACATTACATATATATTTTATTTTTTTCCTTTAACCCTGACTCCCAATCTAGCTCATTCCAAAGATAAGCTAACTCACTAACACAGCTGCAGTTTATTAATCACAGTGGGTTTAAACTGTGTGCTGATTCAGAGACGTGTATTTTTAACCAGCTATCAGAAACATATCATCACAGTTTACGTGGTTAGCCTATCGTTACCTTTCTTTTAGAAAAATCTCCGTATATCCATATCTGTTTTAAAATCAGCTGAAACTGCTGCGTCCCGATCCCGCTGCTAAATCTCACAGCGAGGGGGCGGGGCTTCCCCAACAGCAAACTGCCTCTGCTCCGCGCGCCGCAAAACCAGCAAGCTGATTGGCTGTTTCTACTGAGAGGCGTGACTTAATACCTGAACCGGCTCCGTGATTGGTCCGGTCTGTCTCCTCATTAATAGTACAGCTGACCTGAGCGAACTGATATCATTTTTGGGGGGGACAAATCCACCTGTTTCTAATATTGGGTGTGACATGTCCCACCCATCCCCCCCGGTTCCTACGCCTATGTTTAATCTACACAGATTTCTCTCCTGAAAACTGTTTATTTTGGTGAGTAAAGTGCTTCCATTTATTTACAGTAAACTAAGATTTTCAGATTTTCACTAATGTCGCTGGACAGCAATAAACTGAGGAAACCTGAGTGTTCCGGGAAGCCAGGGTGATATTAGCTAGTGGTTTGTCCCATGTAGCTTGTTTTAACACAGTAAACGTGCTGACTACAGTCCAATATACTCACCTCTGAATGGCAAAAGAGCTTAACAGCTAATGCTAATACTGCTCCAGCAGTACTAGCCGGGGTTAGCAGCAGGCTAATGCTTTATTTCAGCGGAGTGGTTTTACTGCTCCTTACAACCTGACTGGTAAAATTCCTATATATGGCGCACTGGCAATTTTTGCCATTTAAAAAAAAAAAAGTTTAAAGTGTGCCTTATAGTGTGATAATCTGTTTTCTTGTTTTCCTGTCTTTTTCTTGAACGCAGATATTTTCGTATGTGATTTAACTGCATATATTGTATACTCTATGTCTTATTTCATCTTTCATTTAATCTCCTATCAGCACAGTGATTACATTATAATGTTCTGATTAGCAGTAGATTTCTCAGGGCAGTAAAGTTGATGGTAGAGAGAGCAGTCTGGAGTGCTGAGTGGCCACTGGATGGCAGACTGAAGCTTACTTATTCTGTAATGTTAAAATAAGCTCCAAGTCTTCATGGTTATGATCCAAAAGATCTGATATTATGAAATACCTCTGGAGCTGTGTTTATTTTCTACAGTGAATAATTCAGTGAAGCAGTGGTGCTTCCCTCTCATGGGAGGTTAAGTCAATATGTTTGCAGAGTTTTCAGTCAGAAAGCTTATCAGGAAGCTAAATCACAATCAACAGATAAGAGTTAACTTACCAGCCATCATAAGCCCAGAGGCCATTGTAAAAAGCAAGTCCAATCGCACCAAATGACGTTTCACCTCCTGTAAATGGATCTCTGAGATTCTGTGTATTGCCTGAAAATAATAAACCACGGGGAGTGATTTTAAATTTGTGCCAACAATTTAATCAAACTTACGAATTGGAAAAATTTTTACTTCTGCCACAGTTTCCTGTAAGGATCAATACCACAGAATAACATGCTTTTTGTGCCAGCAGCATAGTTTTTAAAATTTCATACAAACCCTGTGTAACAATACATTTTTCATATTTACACTGAATTCATTTTATACATCTTTTTTTGGTGTGGTTGTATGTTTTCTTGCCATGTCTGCAGTGCTGTTTGGTTAAGTTTAGTAATTGTTTTGAATGGTTAAACATTTTTTTTTTATTTCTCAAAAGTTTGAATGATGATTTTTAATAATTTAAAAAGTTCATTGATTTATTCTATTTTCAGAAAAATATCTTACTGTTTAAACATGTCCAAGAATTGCCTGTCCAAACTTTCGTCTTGGGATAACTCTTTTATTTATTTATTTGTTTATTTAAACATTTATTTTTGATCAGCATGAACAATTTAAAATATTTGAATTTCTAGTTCAACCATGTTTTTATCAAATGCCAATTTGTACAAAATAGTTCCACTATGTTCTTTTTTTAAAGAGTGTAAACTAGATTTCTCTGTTTCTGATAATTCTGATAATGACCCATATCTGCTGTAGGTTCCTAAACATTATCATTTAGCAACAGCTAATTGTCAATGGTAGTACATGTATATGTATACGCACCTTGGGCCAGCATAACAATTCCTGATACGATTATGACAATGATGATGAGGAGTTTGGCTGCAGTGAAGAAGTTCTGCACATAGCTGGCCAGCTTCACACTCAGGCAGTTCACGATTACAATCAAAACTGTGCATCAGTTAAGAAATGAGAAAATGTTATCAAAGGAACAAGTTCAGGCAAAGACAATATAAAAATAATAAAAGGTGCAGGCTAGAAAAAGTAAGTGAACCTGTGGTAATGACTTGCCCAAAACTAAATCACAAGATCACTGTTTTAAAAATGAAGCTGAGATTGAAATGTGGGTTTTACAGCTGTTAACTGACAAGACTGTTCTCAGCCAGGAAGATTTGCTCAGTGTGAGGCTCTATATAGATACAGTGGTCTGAAAAAATTATTTGCCCTCCTACAGACTTATTTTGCTTTTGCTTTTTTGTCATAATTGTTTTTTTCCGATTATCAAACAAACTTTAATATCAGACAAAGATAACCTGACTAAACACAAAACGCACTTTTTAAGTATAAGTGTATTTATTAAAAGAAGATCCAAATTATCCAAACCAATCTAGCTCAGTGTAAAAAAAGTCTTTGCCCCTAAACCTAAAACTTGGTTGCAATCAAGCTTTACTGATAACTGGCAATGAGGCTTTCACATGGGTTTTCCAGCATAAATGTCCTGTTTAATATCATATTTTTACCTTGAACTCTCCCATGGATACAATTTTCGGACAGACTCTGTTTTATCTTAACTGAGGCAAGAAAGACCTGCAGTTCTTTAAATGTTGTTCTGGGTTCTATTGTGACCTCCTGGATGAGCTGTCCATGCCCCTTTTGGAATAATTTGGTCAGCGGAATGAAATGACTTTGTAACATTTTTTCATTTCTTAATTCTACAGGTCTAGCAGTAATTAGGTCTGGTTGTGGTTAGTAGTGAAATTGAGTAACACTCAGATTTCCGAAAAGTGTAATTACCGTATTTTTCGGACTATAAGGCGCACCGTATTATAAGACGCACTATCAAAGAACGCCTATTTTCTGCTATTTTTCCATACATAGGGCGCATCGCATTATAAGGCGCGTTAAGTGACACTAGAAAGGGTGCCTATATCAAAGTGAACAGGGGTGGCGCCATGTTTCCCTTCCCCCACCGGGGGTGGTCGCTTGCCGGTGGAGCGTCTCAGTATACAAATCTAGCTATTTCAAAGTCAAACGAGTGCTGGATATTAATCTACACAGATTCCTCTCCTGAAAACTGTTTATTTGGGTGAGTAACGTGCTTCAGTTTATTTACAGTAAGCTTAGATTTCCAGATGTCCACTAAGGCTTGCTGCACCAGCGTTAGCATAGCTATCCGCTAGCACGCTAGCTAGTCACCTAAACTAGTAAAGTTAACCCAAACTTAAACGACAGCGTTACACTGAGTAATCCTGCGTGTTCTGGTAAGACAGTGAGATATTAGCTAGCGATTCGTCCCCCGTAGCTTGTTTTAACACGGTAAACAAGCAGATTACAGGCTGATAAAACTCACCTCTGAGAGAGTTAGCGCTTAGCATCTAGCTAATGCTAGCCAGGCAAAGCAGCACAGACTTACAGGCCGATAACTCACCTCTGAACGGTGAACGCTTAGCGATTAGCATCTAACTCTAATAATACTGCTCCAGCAGTATTAAAAGTGCTAAATTTAGAAAATACTGATCTCTGAACAGTGAAAAAGCTAGCTAGCTAAGCGGTTAGCATCTAGCTAATGCTATTGCTGCTCCAGCCTCGGAGCGGCACGGCTCTGCACGGAGTGTGTGTTTACTGCTCCTTACACCTGACGGGTAAAATTTAGATAATACTGATCTCTGAACAGTGAATAAGCTAGCTAATGCTATTTGCTGCTCCAGCCTCGGAGCTGCACGGCTCTGGACTCTGTATAGCACTGAAACTCTGTATAACGCTGCACGGAGTGTGTGTTTACTGCTCCTTACAACCTGACGAGTAAAATTTAGATAATACTGATCTCAGTGAATAAGCTAGCTAGCTTAGCGGTTAGCATCTAGCTAATGCTATTGCTGCTCAGCCTCGGAGCTGCACGGCTCTGGACTCTGTATAGCACTGAAACTCTCTATAACGCTGCACGGAGTGTGTGTTTACTGCTCCTTACAACCTGACGAGTAAAATCCATACAAAAGGCGCACCGTATTATAAGACGCACTGCCAATTTTTGTGAAAATTAAAAGTTTTTAAGTGCGCCTTATAGTCCGAAAAATACGGTAATCAAAGTTAATTAATGGGGGAAAACACTTTTTTCACAAAGAGCTAGATTGGTTTGAATAGTTTTTTTCCTTTAATAAATGACATATACTTTTTTTTGGCTTTTGTATTTACTCAGGTTATCTTTGTCTGGTACTAAAGTTTGTTTGATAATCAGAAAAATGTAAGCACGACAAAAATGCAAAAAGAAATACTATATACAAATACTTTTTTTTTACGCCACTGCAGAGATTGAAATAAAAATAAAAATAAAAAAACATGAATTTGAAGTATTTCTGTACTATTTCTATGGATCTCTCCACTAATTCACAATGTTTTTTCAGATTTAGTAATAATGGGACGTTCCTAGTTCACGTACAGACAGCTGCTGTTGCCAGACATTTGCTGATAATCTCTGGTGGGCTGCATCCTGGGTAGAAAGGTGTGGAGGCATATTCTGCACAGCTGAGGGCGATGATGGCGAAGGATGAAGGTTTCAAAACGAAGATGGTCGTCCAGGAGTACAGATAGGCTAGAACAGGCCCAAAGCCCTCCATCAGGTATGGGTACTCTCCTCCAGACTTAGTGATCATTGTGCCGAGCTCAGCATAGCAAAGAGCTCCTGGATACACACACACACACACATACACAAACATAAGTACATGCTGTACATTATTATGTGTAATAAAAGATACACATAGAAGCATGCAGAGAGCCACTGTATATCGGTTAATGCTCATATTGAGGTCAGTAAGGCCACTACAGAGAGGTCGTAATGTACTAGACTAAAGAGGATTTCCCTCAGTGCTACGTTTGGAATTTGTACACCAGTTATATGACTTGTGCTGAGTTATGGAATGCTCTGGAATGAACTGATTAACCTTACTGCAAACACACAAAGTTTACTCTAGTGTTTAATCCCATTACTGAGGTCTGTGCTGAATACAACCAAAAGCCCCTATCACACTGCACTAAACCTGGCAGATCAGTTTAGGAAAAAATGTTTTGGTGAGCTCAGACAAAATGTAATGCACATTTATTGTCATTTAACTTTTGTCCAATTCAATATAATTTTTCTCTTATATATATATATATATATATATAATTTTTATCCCAGTTTCTTCCCAATTTAAAAGGCCAATTACCCAACCTCATTAGAACTCCCCCATCATTATTGATGCCCCAATACCAAAAGGGTAAAGACTATCACATGCCTCCTCCAACACATGTGAAGTCAGCCACCGCCTCTTTTCGAACTGCTGCTGATGCAGCATTTCCGAGTAGCATCACAACGCACTCGGAGACAAACGCAGTGATTTAGTTCTGATACACCAGCTCACAGGCGCCTTGTGCTCATCGACATCACCCTTTAGAGTGATGTGGGGAAAGAGCGTCATTTACCCACCCAGAGAGAGCAAGGCCAATTGTGCTCTCTCAGGGCTCCGGGAGCTAATGGCAAGCTGCATGATTAGGATTCGAACCAGCAGTCTCCCGATCACAGAGGCACAGCCTTGGTCCACTTGGCCACTCGGAGGCCCGTAATTCTTCTCTTTTTACATCCCAGCATAGAAAACTGGCATCAGCTATACAACTCAATGTTCTTTTTTTAACTACAAATAATTAACACTTATTAGTATTTTATTTTTGTTTGACTAAATGTACTAATTTAGTGGTTTGGTAGCTTCCAGTCTAGCACTATTTTTCTTAAAGTGCTAGACTGTGTTTCTGGAATTGCCATACATACTGTACTTGCACTCGCACGCAGTTGCAATATAACTGCCCATTTTAACTATAAAAATGCCATTGACTTTCATAACTACACTGCTATCGTTTTTATTGTTTCGTTTATGTCATTTTTAGGCCTTGGTAAATCTGTATATAACCAGTCCATAAAGTCACTTGGAACTTGAACTTGAATTTTATTATTTGCATCATCAACAGGTATTAAACCTGTATACACTTTAGCCCCTCCTGCCCTTTGATGGTAGAATAAATGTTTACACAGATTCAATTTTTTTTTTTTTCATTAATTGTTAGGCAGTTTTATTTAATTGTAAGAGATAATCACTTAACAATGTAATAGACACTGACAACACATCACTCCTGCACATCTTCTATAAACCTACAGTAGGTAATATGGAAGAGAAGGCAAATTGCCACATCACAGTTCTTCAGCAGTGATTGCTGGTATTTGGTTTCAACCTGACTGTACAGAATTTAGCAGTAATTTCTGGGCACTAAGTGCTATATAACCCTATCTGACAGACAAACTGTTGAGCCTTTCCAATGGTAAATATCCATTTGTCAACCATTTTTCCCTTTTGGGAGACAAAAGGTCAGTTAGGTTCTTTAATTTTGTAAGTAATTGTATTTTAAGTGCCTTAATGAATGAAGAAATTCAAGATTAGGAAAGTCAAACTAAAGTTTTTTTTTAATGGAACAAGGAAAAATAATGGTTGAGTATATGGTTATTCTTTGCAAAGGGCTCAGTTAATAATTAAAGTATTCATAAGTGCTTAAATATTAGATTCAAATATTATTTATTTTGTCTCATGGCAGAGTGTAGCTATCTCCTTAAACATGACTGAAAGATCTATCTATTTGAAATCAAATGGTAAAATCAAATTACTGTCTGGTAGTACAGTGTCTCTTAACAGTCAGTGACATCTTGATACCAAAGTATTAGAAAAGCCAAGCCTAACTTAAACTTTTTAAGCTATGTTTAGACTGCAAGCCTAAATCTGATTTTCTGCATACTGTATCTAGATTGCATCCAGATTGAAACACATTTTTTCTTTCTTTTTTTGCAGATCAGATTCAAATCATATTTGGAGGTGGTTTGAAATGTGATTACAATCTGATCTGTACAGATGTGTCTTAGTCTGGATGCTCTAGACACTCAAATAAATGTTTTTTGGTGTCATACAACATCCTCAGAATGTGTCTGTTTGTCTGTCTGTGTCTGTCTGCCCTGCGATGGACTGGCGGCCTGTCCAGGGTGTATCCTGCCTTCCGCCCGATGCTGGCTGGGATGGGCTCCAGCACCCCCCCCCGCGACCCTTAATGGATAAAGCGGTTGATAATGACTTGACTTGACAACATCCTCATCAAATCCAGAGTGCTGGCATCCAAAAAGAGCACCAATGGTTAGAGTTACTGTGATATCCAGCCATCCAATCTGATAACTTTCATACAACAGTGTTTACAGTCATCTCTACAGATCTGATTTAAGAAACGAATCCGATTTGCTCTGCAGTCTGAACATAGCCATAATGTCAGACATATACTAGATACCAATTTGATTTTTATTAATTTTTTGCTAAATATATCAGTGTCCGCTTTACTAACCGAAAGTGGCCAGCAGCCCACACGCCGCCCACACACAGAGGCACGGCCCCACGGCTCCTGTTCCCTCAAGCACAGCTTTAGGAGAGATGAAGATACCTGACCCGATCATCGTCCCCACAATCAGGCTGATCCCGCTTATCAGACCCACCTAAAACACACACACAGAATAAAGCACAACACACAAACTAAAATGACTTTTTAAAAGTTTCAAATACAAAATTAAAAAAGTAATGTACTGTAAAGTGATCAAAATGTAGAGGAATTTAGTAAATTTTATTATTTTGCTTCATACACACTGCTGCACGTGGCATATAGGTGCATCTCAAAAAATTAGAATATCATTGAAAAGTTCCTTTACTTCAATAATTCAGTTGAAAATGTCAAAATCGTATATTATATAGATGTATTACACACAGAGTGATCTATTTTAAGTGTTTATTTCTTTTACTGTTGAAGATTATGGTTTATAGCCAATGAAACCCAGAAGGCAGAATCTCAGAAAATTAAAATATTATGTAAGACCAATTGGTACTTTTGGCAGTGTGAGCAGTGTGCCAAGTCCTGCTGGAAAATGAAATCCACATCTCTATGAAAGTTGTCATTAGAGGGAAGCATGAAGTGCAGTAAGATTTTCTGGGAAAACACTGCCATGACTTTGGACTTGATAGAACACAGTGGATCAACACCAGCAGATGACATGTCTCTTCAAACCATCACTGATTGTGGAAACTTCACACTAGACCTCTTACAGCTCTTCATGTTTCCCTCTGCTGACAGCATTTATGGAGATGCGGATTTCATTTTCCAGCAGGACTTGGCACACTGCCCACACTGCCAAAAGTATCAGTTGGTCTTATATAATATTCTAATTGTCTGTGATACTGACTTTCGGGTTTTCATCATAATCATCAACAATAAAAGAAATAAAGGCTTAAAATAGATCACTCTGTGTGTAATACATCTATATAATATATGAATTTCACATTTTGAACTGAATTACTGACGTCAGGTAATTGGCACAAGATTTAAGTTTATGATGGGTACACATACACTGACACACCATATGACACGGGACATGGGACTAGTGTCATGTCCCAGGATTTTTGGGCATGTTTCATGGAAGATAAAGACCTCACGATAAATACCACCTAGTGTGCTGTCCACTGTGGGTGATAATGCCTTCTATGACATATACACATGTGGCAGATCGAGGAGCGTTAAAATGACTGCAAAACCTGGTAAATGGAATGTCCCATCTATCTGGCACCCACTTCCAGACATCCCTCAAATTCTATTTTTAAGCAATTTACCTTACTCAACCAGTGTTTAATCTCACTCACAAGATAACACCTCACAACTCTACCTCATAACATCTACATACTACTGTCCCATGACTTTCGGCATCAAATAGTACATGCACAAACACTAATAAGGTCAGATTTTCATAATATGTCCCCTTTAAAAGTGCAGGTAGGACTGACTAGACAGTTTCCCAAAACTTAGAGCAGTCTGGGATTATGGCAGAACGATGGTGACAGGTGGTACCAGGAGACCCCATGCAGAACCTGTCACTATACACAGACACACACTCACACACACACATACAGCCTGGGAAAAAGACTAATCATCATGAGAAAATTGTTAAGATTCCACTGCTCAGCTCGGTCACACTCTAGCTCTTCTCTCACACTCACATCTTTATGCAGAACAGTAGCTTTGACTTCCTCCTCATTCGACTTGATTTTGGAGTCCACGCTGTATGCGATGCTCCCGTTACGAGCGTTCTTCTTCTTTAGTTCGTCCATAACGTCTGGAAAAAGTTCATTCAGTGTAAGTTCATCACATGATCACCAGAATGGCTATTTATTAGCAATTGAATATAATTAATAATTAATTGAATATAATTCTAGGCAAACTTTGCAGGGAGTTATGCTAGTGTTTTGCACCATTGTCCTCCTAAAAATGACAATGTAAAGTGTATTCATACCAAAAGTATTCATACCCTTTTTCACATTTTGTCACCTTACAACCACAAACTCTTTTTATTCAGATTCAGATTTTAAGTGATAGACCATCACAAAGTAGGAAAAAAAATAAATTGGAATGAAAAAGTTCTAAAGCCCCTTAATGAAGCCCCTAAATAAAATCCAGTCAGTTGCCATCAGAATTCACTTAATTAGTTAATAGAGTCCTGCAGCTGTGTGTAATTTAGTTACACCTGTTCTGTGAAGGTCCAGTGGTTTGTTACAGAACACTAGTGAACCAACAGCATCATGAAGACCAAGGAACTCACCAGACAGTTCAGAAATAAAGTTGTCAAAAAGTGTAAAGCAGGGTTAGGCTAATCTTTATTTGAGTGAAATAATAACATACTTTAGATATCTGTATAAATTAAAACCAAAAATGTCATATTGATTTGTTATTTACACAGCTCTAGAAAAATTAAGAGATCACTTCAGTTTTTCAATCAGTTTCTCTGATTTTGCTATGTATATGTTTGAGTAAAATGAACATTGTTGTTTTATTCTATAAACTACAACCAACATCTTAACTAAATTCCAAACAAAAATATTGTCATTTAGAGCATTCATTTGTAGAAAATAAGAAATGGCCGAAATAACAAAAAAGATGCAGAGATGCTTTAAGATCTCAAATAATGCAAAGCAAACAAGTTCATATTCATAAAGAGTTAAGGATTTATTTTTTTAATCACAGTTTTCATGCATCTTGGCATGTTCTCCTCCACCAGTCTTACACACTGCTTTGGAAAACTTTATGCCACTCCTGGTGCAAATATTTTAGGCAGTTCAGCTTGGTTTTATGGCTTCCATCATCCATCTTCTTCTGATTTTATTCCAGAGGTTTTTAATTTGGTAAAATCAAAGAAACTCATCATTTTTAAGTGGTCTCTTATTTTTTTACAGAGCTGTATATCTACTGTTAGTGTTATCTGTGTGCAGCAACTCCTCCCCTACCAGCTCTCATTTATCTAATTATTCAGCTAAGGAGTTCTAATTTCTAGAATACCAATAAGCAGCTCAGAACCTGTTGGGCTCAAAGTGTTAAAAGTGTAAAAATACATAATGTAAAAAATAAAACATTTATAGTCTGCTTTTAAGAATCAATACAGTATCACAAAACAATATCCTGGTATTCAACTTCAATCAATCAATATTTTTTCATATCTCCAATCGCCTCCTACCTTTCTTCTTTATTTCAACTACACTGTATACTTTCATTTGCTTGTCAGATGACTTAAACAGTCACCTGACTTCCATGAGAGTGTAAAGTTAATGATGTCAGTTAATGATGTGTAATGGCAAATGTCAGGATTTGCCTGCCTGTGTCTTCCGTGTCACTGTATCTCGCTTTAATTGCCACACAATAATGACTTTATACCCTCTTCCAGCCTCATCAACTCTCTAACAACCTGAAATTACTCCCATAAAATGCCAAGAACGAAATGGAGCGCTGGAGAGTGGCGTTTTAGTGTTGTGATGGAAAAACACTGATCTCAGCCTCTCTGCTTCACGCTAGCTAAAGCGTGTTAGTGAGCGTGTTGTTGTCACGATGCTTCTGGAATAGGCTAAAAAATTGACAGCTTGGCATATCAAGAAGCCATGTTTCAGATCCATAAATAGTTTTTTTAACCACTTAACATCCGTTCAATAATTTAGTAGAGCACAGTTGTTAGTGTTCTTCAAGAATAAAAAGAAAGTTATGAGCGTATGGTAATTAAACCTGATTGAACCATCTCTAACACCAGTCCAAATGATAGAGGTATGTTAGATATGTTAATAAAATCCACTAGAGTTGTATACCTTTTCACTTCATACAGTAAACAGCCCCATTTGAGTAATGTTCTAATCCATATTATTGTAAGAACTGCTTAACTCAACTAAAAAAAGAAAAAATATATATAAATTAGAACCACCCCTTAGGAAAGGAAGAGCGAGGGTCAGCTCTGTTGCACAGGATAAGTTCAGAACATTGGAGGTACTATAATTTATTGTTAAAGAAGAATAAGGTGTTGAAGATACAGTAATTAAACCTGATTGTACCATCTCTATCAGTTGGCATAGTATAAGGTATGTTAAGTTAATAATGTTATTAAAATCCACTTGATTAGTACACATTTTTACTTGTCATCTGTAATTCTCTCCACACATATTGATCGTTATGGTGGAATTTTCAGCAAATTATAGTTTCAGAGGATTTGAAAATTGGAATTGTCTAACTTTGTACAACAAACATTATTATTATTATTTAGTGTTAGTATTTCATTTTTTGTTACATCTCAATTTTTTTTCTTTCAGACCTGCATCCATTATGCATTTTCTTTACTGTTGCACGTAACACTATTTAAAAGGCGCTGTCCATCAGAATACACCATAAACCAGCCAATGAACAAGTTTGTGAACTAATGAAACAGTAGCTTAGTCCCGCCCACTGCAGTTTATACTAGGGAAGCATGGTTTGACAAGGAAGCTCAACTCGACAGAACACCGGTCAAAGCAGGTGCCGTTCCTGTCGGATTTTATGATATAGAGCGGACTCTGGGACTTTGGCGTGGTGAAACTGCCCAAGCACTGAATCACCAAATCTGAGGTAAGAGTTTAGTAGCGTCAGTGTAGCCGTTGTGGCCACAGGCAGGGGGTTATTTGCGCTGCCCGTGGGCACAGCAGCTGCAGCTATTAGCCAATCAGAGGTGATATATTTGTATGTATGAATATTCATGAGCAAGAGACAAAACCTGTCTTTCTTCAGAGACCACTAATTCAGTTAACTAAAGCAGGGCTAAATAGAAACACCAGAGCACCTTTTTTTTACAACAAATAGTTCACATGGCAGCATTCATTCAGACTAGAGACCACAACTAGACATTTTAAAATTAATTTTAAAATTATGGAATAAGACTTTTAAGAGAAAAATCACCAGTTACATTGTTGTTCCAATCACAGGGTTAAAAGAATCTTGAGAGCTTAAACATTATATATTGGAAAAAAAAAAGCTCTCTGAGAATTGTAGCATCCTGACTATTCCAAACCAACGCTCTCTTACTGCCAGATGACAAGATGACAGAGGTAAAATCTGGTAAAATTTAACTGACAGCAACACCTCAATCCAACACTGATTAACCTCATATACTTCCTCACTGCCTCACAGTGTTCATGTATAATTATACTTACATCAGTCAGTGATTAGTGTTCGTGTCAGTCGTGTCAGCTGAAATCTCCAAAAGTGAGATCCTTTTTATTATAAATGTCTGTGGATAAATCTGTAAGAAAAGGGAAGCTTCTGTAAATGATTCAAATTTTAACATGAACCTTCTTTTTTTATTTAAGCTAAACTAACTGTACATCTATCTTAATAAATTAATAAATAAACAGCCTAAAACATTTAAAATCATTTAGACCTATCTATTTATCAGCAAGACAAAATAAATGGAAGTCAAACCTTAGATCAGTCTCCTCCACGTTCTGCATGCTGCTTCTCCAAACAAGTGCTGATTCAATGTTTCCTCACTTCTGAACCATCCTTCTATTGATGTTTGATACTTTCTTTTTTTTTTACAAGGAGGTGGGATCAACACAGGCTGCTCTTTGATTGGAGCAGGTGAGTGAGATGGGGGAGGAGGGTGGCTCGGATTGGCTGGAGTTTGGCTTAAGGCGAGTGCGCTGACCCACACAATACCCCTTTGACAAAGACACCCGAAACCCTGTGTGCTTACTGAGAGCCCGGAGGAGATCCAAGAACACCTAGAACCAAGAAAAGAACAAGTAGATGCACCACAAATCACAGCACTGTGAAAACGTTGTAGTTTTTAAAACTAGTGACAGATGAAGTACCAATGAAGGTGGCAGATCACAAGCTTATATAACTCATATAAGGCATTATAACAGACATTATACCACAGTTAGTTCCGACCCTGCAATGTGATTGGCTGAGAGGAGTTTTATGAGTGACATTATCAGCCGGTAATGCACTGTAACCGAATCTCTCTATGTATTACTCCGCAAAATACAGGAAACCTAGCAACGATGCAGCGCTTTCCAAATGCAATGTCATTTTAGACCACTGGGGGGCACTGGATCCCATAGGCACAGTGCAGAAACATCATGTCTCCTATAGGTGGCGCAGGCAAAGACACACAATTTATTCCACACAAACAAATAAGCCCAGCAATTCAAAATATGCGTTACTACATACATTATCAGCCACTAAAATCAGTTTAAGAACTATTATTAATAAAATAAAAGCATAAGCGTATATATTTTCAGTTAATATGGGGTATTTTAAGCTTAATGTAAGGTGGACTCTTGTAATACTGCAGGTCTCACTGCTGACCAAGACTGGACTTTAAGCTACACAAAAAATTCATTTGAGTGAGTAAAACGTTTCAGTTTATTTACAGTACGCTTAGATTTCCAAATTTTTTACTAAAATGGCCGATAATGCAGAGCTTACAGGGCAGCTACAAGCAGAGCAGTTATGAAACTATTTTAACATGAGGAGTTTTTTATAACCAAACCGATAATATTTTTTCATCCTGTTTAACCTAAAATCTTTTAATAAACAGTGATAATGGAACTATAACGTGCTATAACGTGTCATATTGGCACTGTTGTACTGATCTTTGCCGCATCACAGCAGTGCCAATATAACATGTTATAGCACTCCCTCTCGTGTATTATTGCTTCATAATAGCTCTTTTCTTAGTGATGCTCTTCTGTGCTCTTATCAGTGCCCTTGACCTGCCTGGCAACCTCTATGGCTCTATCCAACACTCTACCCACAATGACTACCCAAACCCATAAAAAGAGGTGGTTAAATATTGTTTTCTACAAAGCCTTCCCACATCATTACATCGCACATCAATATAGTTTTACAGTTATTTTATCTAAACTGCAATTTAAAGAGCTTGCTTTATAACTCAGGAGCTCCTACACACTACTACACCAGATGCTGCAGCTTCTTCACAACAGAGAAACCAAGAGAGTATAGAAGTATAGAAAGTATAGAGTATAGAAAGTGTAGAATATGAGTACTCTAGAATTGTTTACAACAGAAATATAAGATCTGTTTAAAATAGTTTTCTTTAAGAAATGAAGGTCAGTCAATCTTAAACATTTCAAGAATTTTAAAAGTTTTCTCAAGTGCAGTGGCAAAGACCATCAAAAACATCATGATGAAATTGGCCCTCATCAGGACTGCCCCAGGAGTTCATTAGTGTTACCAGCATCAGAAACTGCAAGTTTCACTACAGATAAGAGAACCTAAATGCTTCACAGAGTATTTTGGTTTGTTTAACAGTTTACTACATGATTCCTTATAAATTCCTTCATAGTCTGAAAGAAAAACTATGTACCCAGATTTTTTTTTACTTTCCTGTATATACTCTATGAGATAGGACATTAAAATATATTTTTTTTATATTTTCATTAACTTCTGCAGACATATCTGGTAATAATGTGACCATATAACAGCAGCATGTAAGTGGAAATGTTACCTCACAATTCTAGTCAAGTTTCATAGACTTTTGAAGTGTTTGTAATGTATGTGACTTAATAATCATGTGAATCAGTTATTAAATTTTCTTTATTATTTTCTTTCTTTGCATATTTACATAATTTGATTCATATGCATAAACAATTATGCACATTTTGCACCACATTTTTGGTTTGAAATGTAAGGGATTTGCTGGACTTACCTTTCTGGATTCTTTAGGTAACACAGTAAGCAAGTGTTAACAGTAAAATTTCTGAACCAATTTTTACAGAACTTTTGTTTTTTTCAATTGTACATATTTCTGCTGCCAATTACAATCCTCTAAATAATGAAATATTTAAAAATAAATATTTTTTTATTTTAATATACATTAAATATAAAAATTTTAGTGCTTGTATTTTGAAGATACAAGGTTTTATTCTGACAGCAGTGATATGATATATGACATACAGCTCTGGTAAAAAAATAAGAGACCACTTCAGTTTTTGAATCAGTTTCTCTGATTTTGCTATTTATAGGTATATGTTCGAGCAAGATTAGCATTGTTGTTTTATTCAATAAACTACAGACAACATTTCTCCCAATAAAAATATTGTAATTTAGAACATTTATGTGCAGAAAATGAGAAATGGCTGAAATACCAAAAAAGATGCAGAGCCTTTAGTCCTCAAATGATGGAAAGGTCAAAATGAAGGAAAAACACCATCATTAAGTGGTGTTTTTCCTCTTTTTCACACAAACAAAGCTGTTTGACTCAAGGGGGTCATTAACCTTAGCACGTTCAACACATACTTTTAACTGAAAATGTAACAGTTTAAATGAATGATATACCAGTGTTGAGCTGTTCATTACACTTGCCCTTAACCTGACCTGACGCCTGTTTAGATTTAGATTAAGATGTTGATAAAAGAATGACAGAACTATTAGAGAAGTCAACGCTTCATAAATACATTCAAAAAACCTTCAGATTATCACCCTGAGTAAAGTGCAGGATTGGGTTTGTGTCATTTTTTCCTGTATTATTTTAATGAGATCACCCATTTTGTCTTTTTTCCTAATCGAACTCATTTGTGTGCTCTAATACAACATTATATGAAGTTAAATGGAATTTGAACAAAGAGAGCAAAAAGAGTTTTTGCCTATGTAAATTAGTGCTCATGAAAAAAATGTAAATAGTTTACAGTGAGCTTTGGCGATTCTGAATGGTGTTGATATATGGATTTTTCTTTGCATGATACAGCTTTAACTAGCATTTGTTGATTGTACAGCAAACTGTGTTTACAAAGGCCCATGCAGTGATTTCCAACACAGAATCACACCTGTTTTTAAAAAAGCAGTGCCACCTGAGGTTCCGAAGATCAGCAGCATCCAATATTGTCTGAAAGCCTTATTTTCAGTACATTACAAAACCTTGAGCGAGGTGACAGCGAAAAACAGTAGGTAATTCATCTTGTAATTTTCTTAGAGGTCGTCTGTGAAAAACACATACATGGTCATTCTGGACGGGAATAAACCCCCATAATAGTGAAAATGACCCCTGGACCCCTGAAAAACGAATCCCATCCAGATAGGGCTTTAAATGTTTTTTATACCCATTCATGTGAGTTAGTTGCACATAGCTTCTATTCTATTTCTTTTTAAGCCTTTTGTTGCACTGTCCCACCTTTTTTGAGATGCGTTGCCGCTTTTAATTTTGTTCTTTTTTTTCATAAAAAAGTAAAACATCTCGCTTAAAATATAGAACGATGAGATTTGCAAATCACTGCATTCTGTTTTAATGGACCTTGCCTTCCCCTGAACATTATTAACAAAACAGTTAGCAGTGCAGGAACACAGCCCATCTCTATACTTGTAAGAGAAAGTGTTTTAAAACTGATCATGCAATATGTTTATTAAAATTTAGCTGATTTCATTTTTGTTATTCTCAACTGGTAAGAGGTGAAGAAAACTGGTTAAATATTGCTTAAATTTAATGTCTTCGTTGTTATGCATTCGTGGAACAAAATCAGCTTCTTTTTACTCTAGCTTTACTATTAGATATTCACAGTAACAGGCATTTTTACCAGGCCTGTATGCCACCCTATTTCAGCTGGTTTACTTTTCGATCTGTTTTTGCTCATTAAACTTGCAAAAGCAGGTTTTCTTCTGAGGTGATTGCTTGCCATGCTGAAATGGATTACTGGAAGAGAAGGATGGAAAAGTGATGTGAATATTGATGGAGAGGTTGTAAGAGGATTTAAAAAGAAGAACATGGCAAAAAAACTCCTTTAAGCAATTTCACATAAAACTTGATACATGGAATTACCATATCACATATTAGCTATCCGATAATTATTCATTTGTCTTTGTAAACAAGAAAGGATTAGGGAATTTTTTTTTTCTCAGATGAGCTTGAATGCTAAAAAATTCTAGAAATTTTATAGAAATCTTATATTTCTGTTATAAATTTAGACTAGTGAGACTTAAGCAAATGTATTACGCCCAAGTGAAAAAATAAAATGTGAATCTAGTTGGCAGATCAATTAATCAATTTCCTTGATTCAGGGCACGTCTCCAATTGGTAGTTAATAAGAATTTTAATATAATAAAAAGTGTACTTCTAATTAACAACGGCTACAGGCTATACATGTTGCAGTTGTTTAGTCTTATTACAATCTGAGTTAATCTGTATTTTTAGTTAGCAAAATAAAAATATTGAATTAGGATTGTTTCTGGCTGGTTCTACTGCTTGACTGTGTTTCCTGGAAAAATGTTTTCCTACCAATTCTCCTTCTCTCCTCCGTACAACTTTATAAAACACATTTATGTGACTATAGAACATCTATCACTTATTATGAACAAATAAAGAGATAAATGAGATACATAAAATAAAATAAAAAATAAAAAAACACAAGGTTTCCACAAATATTTCTCAAATATTTCACATAATTTCAGAAGTGTAGTATTTCCTCTGCAATGAATAGGAGTTAAATTCCACATGTAACCGGATGACCATATAATTAGCTGACTGTTTGCAGTAGCTGTGCTACTGGGCAGTGTTGGGGGAGCTTGATTGGCTCAGTCTATCAACATCATATCTGAAAGGGATCAGCTGTCTATTTACCCAATTACTACTGCTCCTTCTCTCTCTCTCTCTATCTCTCTCTAATTAGGTGGAATCCATTCACCAATGGGAGTCCTGGCTGGAGTAATTAGGGGAGGGGCTAAACTTTTAAATAAGGGATCCAAGATGGCTGCTAAGGGACGACTCCTGTTTGATTCTGCTGTGGTGATAACATTTGGTTTAAAATCTGCTCTATCAGCAATGCTTAGTCTGCGTATTTTACATACATGTTTATCTATTTTAACAGTGTTAGGGATGTCCTTTTTTAAGTATTTATTATTCTTAACTTAGCCAATACAAGAGGTTTGTTTGTGACACCTGGGGTTTCAGACGGATAAGAAAATGGCTGCTCTTGGTTTAATTTGTATGTTTGGTTTGTTTATTAATCAGGAAACCTTGGTGTAGTATTGTTTGTTTGTTTTTTGTTTCTGGCTGTATTAAGACTGATGTTTTAACCTGTTTTATTGCTCATTTAAATAAAACTCTTACTTTTTATCTACTGATTTCATCTGATCTTTTTAATTTCTAATGTGCTAGATGGGATGGGTGGGTGGAATTGTTCCTTTTTTAAATATTTAAAATGTTTGTTTTGTGTCTTAATATTTTATAAAATGTTTTATTTTTTGAATGCTTGACTGTATAAAAACAGTGCTCTTAAACCAATGCCGTTGTGCTTTGTTTGTGCTTTCTTTGAGATTATTTTCTATTTTTTTTATTAAAATTGGAAGACACGTCAGACACTCTTGCTCGCTCCACCAGTTTCTTTCCTTTTTTACACTCCAGGAGAATGGTTTCTGAGCCATTTCCTGCCTTGCAGCTTCCCGTAGCTCTCATTAGTTGTTGACGTTGTTCAGGTCTCTATTGGCGTGAGCCAAGTCTCAAGACTTTTATTAAAGATTGTTGATTTTATCTAAACACCAGGACATGAACAAGACCGACTAAAACCTTCAGTCCTAACCTTCTTACACTGAACGATTGAGATGACGCCAGTGCAACTAGACTGTCTGCAAAGTTTATTGAAAGTGAAATTTATTAAAGATCTTTTTTCCAAACATTAGGGGCAGTGATTGTAGCTACCAGTCTAGTCAAGTTTTTTTTTTTTTTTTTTTTTTTTTTTAGTTTATTTGAAAAAGATCTGGGGCGTGCAATCTTTTTTTAAAAGTGTAGGATTGTTCAAGACTTCTAGTTTACACTTCTACACAGTAGATTTACCAGTGATAAATTACCACAATTCTTCTGTGTACTAGTGGAGATTACTGTGCACTACACATGTACCCCCTCACCCCTACCAGAGATTACTGATTAAGCTGGTCTGGGATCAGTCTAGAAGGTTTCTTCAGTAATAAAAGAAAATATATTAGGATTTGTGAAAGATAAGCTGGTCCTTGATCACAGAAAAAGGGCAGCTTTAATTCAGTGATTTCACGGTCTGAAGATTAGTACACAGCAGCCTAAACAATAGGCGGATTGAGACGCCTGCCAGTATTATATCTGAAGTCATAAAACGCTGAAGATCACAAAGCCTGTTGAATAAATTTTTGTGTACAGAGTGGTAGATTTGAATCTAGATTTTTTTTTACACTGCTGAAACTAAGCAACAGCATGACTGGTTAACAATTTAATAAAGTCCCCACCAACAAGCAGAACACAGTGGAATATTTGTAATTTTTAATTTATTTTTTCATATAAATCTCCATTTATACAAAGGTATATATACACACACACACACACTATACTGCAGTATTCATTTATTCAGATGATTTTTACCTCTACTGCTTACATTTTCACACAATTATCTGAAATTTTAAGAAATGGCCTCTGTGCTTATTAAAATAAATAAATAAGAGAATGCCTCACACCAGATG
Organism: Astyanax mexicanus; assembly: GCF_023375975.1. Classification (NCBI taxonomy): domain Eukaryota; kingdom Metazoa; phylum Chordata; class Actinopteri; order Characiformes; family Acestrorhamphidae; genus Astyanax; species Astyanax mexicanus. The sequence continues at coordinate 14,113,489 of NC_064430.1, read as the reverse complement.
TAAGAGGTTTATTAAATTCCAGTTCTCAAAGTGCAAATAAATAAATAAATAAATAAATAAAGCATGCTAATTTTCCAATAAAAAAAAAATCATTAAAGTAAACTGCGCTCATTATTTAAGACAAAAAGCAAAACATCAATTTTGAAGTAGAAGGTCATTATTTTTTACACAAAAAGTCATTATTTTGAGATTCTCATGTCAAGACAGTAAAATAATGAGATATCTCAAAAGTAGCAACTTACCTGAAATACCAGTTTTCTTAACAATAACAATAACAAATAAAAAAAATAAAAACAAAACAATACATTTAAAAAAAAAAATAATAAATCAATTATTCCAGATTCAGGCAGGAACAGATTCCACATCAAACAACTCACTCTCAAGGAAACAGACCTTTCACAGGCCATAAATAGCACCAAACAGGAAATGTTGTGATGTCACGTCCTGCTATTTTGGAGGGAAACCTGTCAATAAAAGTCCCTCCAAACAAATGTACTAGTTTTGCCATTGAATCAAGATATGAATGGCACACACCGCAGCGAACAATTACAGGTAAGTGTGTTTTCCTTCAATGTTTGATAATATAGTTAAAATAGTTGATAATTTCAGCAATGTTCTGACCAGTACAATGCCAAATATTCAAACATTAAGTATTGGTTTCTTTTTTCTGCAGGTTTTACTCTCCTCCTGTTGGTGCTTAATTGTTAGTCGCAAAATAGCTTATCAATTAATTAATAAAGCTTATTTTAACCATGTGTCCGTCTGTATCTAAAATGCTTTATCCCCCCAAAAAAAACTCTATCCAGAGAGAGTGAATTTGATTGGGGTTGGATATAGAGAAGTATAAATATACCATTCCAACAACCTATTGGTTTTTACTCTACCCATCACACCTGCACTCGTCAGGTCACCCAAGAACAACAAGAACATAAATGATCTGTGCAGAGACTCAAGAGAACCAAAACTAAAGGTCCCAACTAAGCTTCTTTAATATATTTGCATTGTACTTAAATATTTATTTTCAATTGGCATATATGCTTAAAGCATTTTATCTTTGAAAGTAGTTTGGAAACCAGTACTTTTACACACTTAAAAATATGGAGTTGATAATTTAACTTGCCTGTGATGGATTGGCAGTCTTGTCCAGGCTCTGGCTCCCCTGTGACCTGGAATGGACTAAGCAGGTTTGACAGTGAATTAATGAATGAACTGAAACTGCATAATATTAAAAGGCCCTTTTTTTAATACCACTGGTATTTTAGAAGAGATGGCACAATCACGTTGCAGTTAAACACTTGCTTTAATAACACTGCTGACTCTAAATGTGTTCTACAAAACAGCTGAGATTTTGGCCAGCATAAAGTGTGTTTGGGTTGATTTTTGATGATTTAGCTGTTCGACCAACCTAGACAACCCATATACTAGTGCATCTTGCAAAATTAGGATATCACTGAACAGTTACTTTATTTCAGTAATTCAGTTCAAAATGTGAAACTCTTTCTATAGATGATCACACAGTGATCTATTTGAAGTGTTTATTTCTTGCATTGTGGATTATAACTTGCAGCCATTAAACAAAAAAAATCAGTGTCTCAGAAAATTAGAAATTATATATGTCAATTTAGTACTTTTTGCAGAGTGAGTCCTGCTGGAAAATGAAATCTGCATCTCCATAAGAGTTGTCAGCAGAGGGAAGCAGGAAGTGCTGTAAGATTTTAGACTGAGTTTAGACTTGATAATTGAACACAGTGGATCAACACCAGCAGATGACATGACTCTCCAAACCATCACTGATCATCAGTACATTTTAGTACATTTATTTGGAAATCAAGGGACCTGGAGTCTGGAGGAAGAGTGGAGAGGTAAGAATCAGCCAGCTTGACCAGTTTAGACTATCCAAAACCAGCTACTATAAAAAGCTGTACTAGAGACTTCTCAGCTGGGTTTTAATTATTACTTATTTATTTTAGCACCTTTTTAGATTGTTTATACAAGAGACAAATCTTTACATTGCCAAAATGGCAGCTTTACAGAAAAATAAAAATCTTAGTAATTTTGAACATTTCTATTGGTTCAGTTGTTTATGTAATTCTGACATAACAGAAAGGGCAACGAAGAAAACAAAGTTAATTTAAACACTAAGCCTCAAACAAGTGAAGAACTGCTGTCAAAAGAGATGACATATGATGTGTGAAGACCACAGATGGCCTACTGTGGTTAAGTGTGTGTGGCTGCATGTGTTCATGTGATTTCCTATTTTAGATTGATGGTGGGTGGAGTTGTGGTTTAAAATGTTTGAGAACCTATGCAGTACTATGCAGCCATGGATAAGGGAGTAAAGGGACAATTCCCGGTGGGCTGCTCTATGCATGGGCTGCTGAAAGAGCCAAAAATAGAGCCTGGTAGCTGGGTGGGCTGGTCTAGAAAAAGTCAAGGCCTGAATTTACAGTATTTATAGTCCAACCCTGCTACTGGGTACAACAGTCACTATGCACGACTCCACTGCTCCACATGCTGCTTGTGATATATCAGTCACCAGCAGGTGTCAGGCTTTCACAGCTCCAGGGCTTCTGCTTCTAAATGACTCTTTGGAGAAAAATGGCCAAATCTGAATATTGATTAAATTGGCCACTTCACTCTCAATTGGTTACCATGGTGAATAGCAAATGCCAAAATTAAAGAGGGCGTTTGATTTCCAGGTAGAGAGGTTTCTCCTCCCCTGTGTCTAAACCATAGGCGTAGGAACCGGGGGGGATGGGTGGGACATGTCACACCCAATATTAGAAACAGGTGGATTTGTCCCCCCCAAAAATGATATCAGTTCGCTCAGGTCAGCTGTACTATTAATGAGGAGACAGACCGGACCAATCACGGAGCCGGTTCAGGTATTAAGTCACGCCTCTCAGTAGAAACAGCCAATCAGCTTGCTGGTTTTGCGGCGCGCGGAGCAGAGGCAGTTTGCTGTTGGGGAAGCCCCGCCCCCTCGCTGTGAGATTTAGCAGCGGGATCGGGACGCAGCAGCTTCAGCTGATTTTAAAACAGAGATGGATATACGGAGATTTTTCTAAAAGTCTAAAAGTTTTCTAAAAGGTAACGATAGGCTAACCACGTAAACTGTGATGATATGTTTCTGATAGCTGGTTAAAAATACACGTCTCTGAATCAGCACACAGTTTAAACCCACTGTGATTAATAAACTGCAGCTGTGTTAGTGTGTAAGCTTATCTTTGGAATTAGCTAGATTGGGAGTCAGGGTTAAAGGAAAAAAATAAAATATATATGTAATGTTTCCCTGTACCTGATCAGCTAATCACTTTAATTTTCAAACTGTTTATTCATTTAGGATTACAGGACTGTGAGCTATAATGAACGAAAATTGATTTAACTAACTAGTTATCTAGAAGCTGGATGTAGATGATCGCCAGAATTTCGTACAGTACTTTAAGTAGGTAGTTTAAAGCAGTTACTTAACCCCGATCACTGCCCTAAACTAGTGTTTTCCACCTGATCAGCTAATAAACAGTCATTTACTGAGTTTACCTGTTAAAATCCTTTAGCCCCCTATGGAGCCTAAATTAATCATGTATATCCACCAGAGGAAGCTCTAGAATATGCAGAACAGTTTTAATATGCAGTAGAATATATAAGAACTGGGTTGAGAAACACTGCTGTAACGTGACTTCTGTTCATTTGTAGTTCACAGTAAGACCACATATCCTGACGTTTATAAAAATCTCTATGAAACGTAAAGTTACATTCTTTTACATAAAAGGACACCATCTTAAGAAGAGCTCTCAGTAGAAAAAAATTAAAGTGCAGGAGAAAATGTAAATATACAACAGAATTGACATGCCAATACATAATAATAATAATAATAATAATAATAATAATAATAACAATAATAATAATCTGTTATATTATTTTAAATATTAGGTGATAACTCAGACATTGCTTGCATAATTTTTCTAACAACAGTAGCTGTAATGTGGAGTAACATGTTTAGGTTGTAAAATCACCTTATAATAATAATTTACTTTTAATTAAAAGTAATTTCCACAAATGTTCTAGGAAACTATTGGGTGGGCTTGGGTTCATATTGGCAAATGTGTCCCCCCCAATATCAAGCCCGCTCCTACGCCCTTGGTCTAAACAATCTATTTTAATGGGATTCTGGGAAAATAGTGGGTTCAAAAAAAAAGAAAAGAAAATAACATTAATCTAGTTAAAGTGAAAAATAAACAGGAACACTTCACCCCAGACATTTAAAAGCTTTCTGAGGAGTCTGAGAAGAATAATAGTCCTAGCCCTACCGGTAAAGAAATGCTACACACACATACACACACTTTTTTGCCGCTTTCTTCTCTTCTCTGCAATAAGTCTGGGCAGACAGTCGCCCTACATTTAATCCCAAAACACAGCTGGACCTGATTTATCACCCCTGTGTGAGTCTGAAAGGTCTGTTCCTGTTATCTGATGCCCAAACACACACACACACACACACACACACACACACACCTGAAACATTTTCACACTGATAACACTGACCACTGCACACTGGGGAACAACCAGCCTACCCAGTCACATAGTTAAAAGACTAAAATCAAGAGTAAGTTTTTTTTGTAATTAATTAAGGAGTCACCACACGGCCTCATATCTGATTTTGAGTCAATTACTAGCAGAAAATCTACAGCTCTGGAAAAAATATAAGAGAGCAGTTTGTTTAATTTTACCAGATTACAAACCTCTGGAATATAATCAAGAGGAAGATGGATGATCACAAGCCATCAAACCAAGCTGAACTGCTTGAATCTTTGTCCCAGCAGTGGCATTAAGTTATCCAAAAGCAGTGTGTTAAGACTGGTGGAGGAGAACATGCCAAGATGAAAACCAGGGTTATTCAACCAAATATTGATTCTCTTAAAACTTTATGAACTTGTTTTCTTTGCATTATTTTTGTTATTGTCATTTCTCATTTTCTGCAAATAAATGCTCTAAATTACATTAATTATTTGGAAATGTTGTCTGTAGTTTATAGAATAAAACAACAAAGTTCATTTTACTCAAACATAAACCTATAAATAGCAAAATCAGACAAACTGATTCAAAAACTGAAGTGACCTTAATTTTTCCCAGAGCTGTATATATGGAGAGATGATTGGCTGAGCTGCAGCAGCAGCAGTGTGCCTCTGATAGCGGTGAGACGCAGATAATTGGACGTCAGCAGGGAGGCCGGTATTATTGGTTGAATGATCTGCATATTGTGATGAGTCTGCATAACGAAGTACACAGAAACCTCATCCTCGCCTATAGATAACAGATGAATCTGAGAAGGTGCTGCAGAGGCAGAAATTACCACAATAAAAGTGTTTTTTAAAGGTTAGGAAATGTTTATAAAAAAATTAAGCAGGACTGCTATGTTGCATTACTTCTAAAAAGCACATTTCAGCTATTAATGTATAAAAATATGGTTTGGGGTTCAGTGGCTTTTTAAACTGTATGACATGATTAATAATATAATAATATAATAATGTCACGTCTTTTGTGTCTGCAGCATAGTTGTTTAAATTGCATAGTAAGCACTGTGTAAAAATATAATTTTTAAGATTTTCTCTGAACACATTACCAATATATAGGAATATTACACTTCACTTTAAGTTTGAACTTTTTGTACATTTTACACAGTTTTCTTTTATGTGTGGGGTTTAATTGGCCGAGTAACACATTTTAAAAATATATACATTTTTTCTATTTAGAAGTTTTAAAATAGCCATTTTATAATTTTCATAAAACTCAATCAAGCTAATGAAACATTTCCAGGAATTTCCTGTCCACCCTGTCATCCTGGGATAACCCTGCCCCTTTAAGAAAGTAACACACAAACACAGATTGGGCATATACTTACCTTTTTTTCCCCCTCTTTCTCTATCCCCTTTTTCCTTTTTTTCTCCACAAACAAAACAAAAAAAAATCTATTTGTTGTTTTTTGTAGCTGCTGTTCGGCTCTCTTTGTTGTTGTTCAATAATAGGTATATAATGTTTAATTAATAATATATGATAATATATATTATATTATATATATAATATATAATTTTTTTTTATAAAGTTAAATTGGTCCTCCAAAGAGGGGGTGTGGTGGCGGGCCCAAAAAAAAGAAAAAAAGAAAGTAACTTTTGTTATTAGTGACATCACAATGTAATACTGTTTTATTCTCAAGTGACTGAAGACACTTGCTGAAGGTTCAGAAATTGTTAGTATAAATTTCACTTAATATTTAACATACCGTCTCCATATTTAGCTTAGGTAAAGCTTTCATTTCAGTGGGTGTGTTGCTCTATTTATTTCAGCACAGGATATTTCGGGGGAAAAAGGTCCTTGGATTTGTTCAGGCATTCACTGGGATTCACAGTGTTTGTTGAGGCATTGTTGAGTTAAAAAGTGTGGCACTCAGACTGAGCTCCAAAAATAGGCTGCAGGACAGTCTGTTTTTAAACGCACTGCCCAAACAAACACTCAGAGGAAACATTTATATACAGGGCAAATCTTATTCTGCAGAACTCAAGAGTATGTTCATATTGGGGAACTATTATTATTATTTCACTATCATAAAAACAAAATGCCAATAATACGTTTACAGGCATATTAATTAGTAATCTTGTGATTCCTGTATTTATTTTAGACAAATATAATCACTTCAGGTACCAAAGCAAACTGTAAACAACACCTTAGCAACCACCTGTTCACTATAGCAACTACCCAACAACAACCACCACCACTGTGCACTAGGTGTGGAAATCATTCACATGGCACATTCATTCTGCTTTCTAGTTTATACTGTGGTAAAAACTATGTTTCTTATGATCATTATAATAATATACTAGTGCATTGCAAAATTTCTTTATATATCATATAGCTGTTTTACACACAGAGTGATCTATTTTTAAGCGTTTATATATTTTATTATTGATGATTCTGGCTTACAGCCAATGAAAACCCAAAAATCTATGTCTCAGAAAATTTGAATATTATATACCAATTGGTACTTTTGGCAGTGTCCCAAATCCTGCTGGAAAATGAAATCTGCATCTCCATGAAAGTTGTCAGCAAAGGGAAGCATGAAGTGCTGTAAGATTTTCCGAGAAAACTCCGCACTGATCTTGGACTTAAGAAAAAACACAGTGGATCAACACCAGCAGATGACATGTCTCTCCAAACCATCACTGATCATCAGTAAATTCTACATTTCATTTGTAAATGAAGGGATCAGAGTCTGGAGGAAGAGTGGAGAGAGACACAGTCCAAACTGCTTGAGGTCTAGTGTGAAGTTTCTACAATCAGTAATGGTTTGGAGAGCTAAATTGGCTAATAAACTATTGTAAACTGTAACTGTTATTTGTAACAGTTTGATTTAGTCAACTGATGGGTATGTTGACTGATGTCAACATACATGTTTAATAGGTTAATAGGCTTATACAGGATACAGATAGCCTATCTAAAGTTTGAATGAGTGCATTTATATGGCGGTTTTATCAGTTATTAAAGTCAATCATGCACAATAACGTACACTGGGTATGAAGGATTCTGGATAAGTACTTCAGCAGTTCTAAACACATGACCCGGTGTGTGTTTAGTCTGAAGGCAGTCAGAGTGGGGCTGAGTGTGGCCTGGCTGACAGGCTGTAGAGGAGAAGTCATTGATGAGAGGAGAGGGGCAGTGGGTGGGGGAGGAGATCTGTATGGAGAGAGACAGGCAGACACCTTGTGGCTGTCGTCAGCAGTCGCCTGTCTGAGCGCATCACCAGCAGAGCGTCCTGTCTGTCTGACTGTAACATAGTATATATATATATATATATATATATATATATATATATATATATATATATATATATATATATATATATATATATATATTAATGCCACAGTCAAAGCACCACTGTCTCTGGAACTGCTGGACAGAAATGATGCAGGTTACCCTTATAGAATTTATAGTAGAACATTAAGCTTTTACCAGTAAAATTATACTGATGGTGAAACTGAAATTTTTTAATTACTATCAAGAAATAGTTGTGTGATTTAACTGATAACTGACTTTAAATGTTGCAATAATGACAACCCTAGACCATAGATATTCTAACCCTACTCAACACATTTTGTAAGATGCTTACTAAAGCAGATACAGGTGCATCTCAAAAAGAATTAGAATATCATTGAAAAGTTACTTTATTTCAGTAATTCAGTTCAAAATGTGAGACTCATACATATTACTATAGAATTATCTATTTTAAAGGTATTGGTAATTTATTATAGCTTGCAGCCAATGAAAACCCAAAAATCAGTATCTCAGAAAATGTAAATATTAAGTAAGACCAATTGGTACTTTGGGCAGTGTGCCAAGTCCTGCTGGAAAATGAAATCCACATCTCCAAAAAGTTGTGTGCAGAGGAAAGCAGGACGTTTAAACTGAACATTTTCAATATCGCTCATAATTATCTGTCTTATCTTTTAAATTCTGTTGTCTTCTGCAAACTGAATTTTGATTGTGAGAGAGAACTGTTCCAGCTAATCAATCTGTATTAAACTAATATGAATACACTAGTTCAAAGTTCTGCAATGTCCCACATCGTGTGAAATTTACTAAAAGTTCCATTGTTCCACCTTTTTTTTTTATTTATTTTTTTTTATAGTGCTTCCTCATCAAGGTACTGTACAGTCACACATATTCTCCAAAAATGTTAGCTAGCACAATTAGAGCACTGCATGAACCTGCAGGACATGTTATGATATTGCAGCTCTGACAGAAGGTGAACATACTGCTGAGATGAGTCTGTGAGAAACGTGTCTGAATGTTTTTATTCAGATAAAGTTGATATTTGTCCGTTAATGAACTGTTGTTCCATTAACAGCACACTTTAGCCAAAGTATGTTAATGACATTTAATTATCCATTATCAAATAAAAAACTTCAAATTATGTATTAGATAAGATATTTGTCTACTAAGAAATAAACTGTTTGGTATACACATAAGATTTGTGATGGGACTTTACATGTTTTTTTTCGGAACTTGAATAAATGGCTATAAAAAGTCATTGAAAAGACATTTTTATAGTAACCCTCCCAACCCTGGTAAGAGTGATTTAAATATCATTAGTTTGACTCCAGTGTTTGTAAGTCATGCAGAAAGGAGGTAATGATCATGTGACATCAAAGCAGAACTAATGTGGCATTAATAATGCAAACAGTAGAGCAGCCAGTCTGTTTATGCTGGAGTTTGTTAATCGGCTAATTAAATTCAGTCTTTTAATATCATCATTAGTATAAGACGTCCCAGTTCCACTGTAACATGGCTTTCACTCCCTACAGAGGATTAGTGATTTTATGCATATGAGGTATTTGGTAAATTAACAGTTCTAAGCAGCTATAATTCAAAAACAGTGAACACTGTTGTCAGTGCTAACAGATAGATGTCCATTATTGAAGGCATGTGCTTAAGAGAAATTAAACAAAGACACCACACTACCTCATCATAGACATCACAAAATAACTACCCTAAGCTGCTCTTCACAGTATAGGCAGTTATTATATATATATATAATAACTTCTGCCAATCTGGATAAACAGAAATTTCTGGTTTGTAAAATTAATTGTTTTTTTTTTAAGCTTGAAAGCACCTGAGAAGATTCAAACATTTCTTGTGACCTGTTTTGAGTCAAGGTGGAATAACAGCTATGGATAACAGCTAGGTTACTATTAGCAGAGAAAAGGGCCTACAAATTATAAGCAGTAGGAAAATATATCAAAACGATTCAACATTTTTTCAATCCAACCTGTCCTACCTAATAAAATAAATTATAGGATTTATTAATAGAAATATATAGTACTTTAGGTCTTTTATAATTAAGCAATAATACACAAGAGGGAGTGCTATAACGTGTCATATTGGCACTGCTGTGATGCGTCGTAGGCACAAGGCTGAAGGCCGAACATCAGCAAGGCAGTGCCAATATGACACATTATAGCACGAACCTCGAGTGCATTATTGCAATTATACCACAGTTCCATTATCACTGTTTATTAAAGGAATTTGAGTTAAAGAGAATGAGAAAATGCTATTGGTTTGGTTATAAAAACTCCATATATATAAAATAGTTCCATAGCTGCTATGCATTATCAGCCATTTCAGTCAAAACTGTGGAAATCTGTGGAAAAAAGCGTACTGTGTAATAAACAGAAGCGCTTTACTCACCCAAATAAACCGTTTTTAGTAGAGAAATCTGTGTAGATTAAATTCCAGTGCTCGTTTAACTGAAAGAAAATGTTTGTTTTTTTTAGAAATTAAAGTTTTGTTTACTTTGGGACCTGCGGAATTACAAGAGTCCACCTTACATTCAGTTTCAAATTCCCTATATTAACTGGAAAATATATACACTTAACCCTTTATTTTAATAATTTTATTAATAACAATTCTTAACCTGATTTGCTAATAATGGCTGATAATGTGTGTAATAATGCATATTTTCGAATCGCTGGCAATGAACACATTCAGGGGTACCGGATAATATATTACAGTCATGTGTGTTAGAATTGTAACCTCTCAGAAAGGAAGATGGACGTGTTTGATATTGTTGCCATGACTTTAAATTACAATATTTTACCATTTGTCTTTACAAAACTACTTTGAGCTTATTAATGATGTAAAAATAGCGGTGTATTTGTATGGGCAACCATGGGTAATAATAGTGTAAAAAGAGTGATTTCTTTACCTCAACTATCAATAGCATTGTAAGCCTTTTGGGAGCATCAGCTAAAAGTGCTCTATTTCTAAATACAAGCTATTCAGGGCTAGGATAGTAACATTAGCTGGGATAAGTTAGCGTTAGCCTTACAAGATGACCAAATTTCTGTGTAAATTTCATCACTTACATGTGACTGGAGTTAAATGAGGTAAATTCATGATGAAAAATGCACTGCTAACCTATGTTCATCATTAGAATAGCACTACTAAGGTAAATGTATTGTGATAAGTTGGTTTATGATATGTTGGTCGGCTGGGATATTAAAAAGATATAAATTGCTCATTAAATATTTAAGATTTAAATTACATTCAGGATATTTAATTTACTTAATGGTGAAAAATTGTTCTTCACAATTGAATACATTTAGGCTATTTAATGCATTCAATGGTGGAAAAACATGTAAACCTTTTTCCCCATTTAATAAATTGAACATTTTTTTTTTTACAAATGAAAAATACTGAGAATTAATGTTCAGTATTCAGTATTAGGCTTTTAGCCAAATACTTTTTTTATTCAGTTTTATCCAAAAAGTTTTTTTTTGCTTCTCTAACTAAAGGGGTAAACATTTTTTTTATATTTTAGAAATATAATATAAAAGTATGATGTAACATCTAACCTTACACCCAATCAAACACAGTTACATCATGAACATACTCAACCTGTAAGTAAAGAATCATTTGTGTCCTGCGTGTCCACTGGTCATGCTTCAGAGACGTGATCAGTGGTTGCAGCAGCTCTGTATTGCTGAGAGGTGGAGAAGCTGCCTCGTCGGGTAGATTACTTTATGACGTCTTCGAGGTCAGTCAACCAGTGTAACACATGACCTCTGACAGTCTTGGCAGAGCTCCATTACACACCTGTATGACTCTGTAATGATACAGTGATGAGGTGGGGTGAACCGCAGGGCAGGTGTAAGGATGGTTTAATTGGCAGCTTGTGAACAGAGGCTTGGTCATTCAGATGATGTAGGTCTGGACTTTTTTTGGTAGATGTGATGCAGGAAAGCCTGATCTGCACAGGACTGTCATCATGTGGCTGCTGATTCACCGTCTCTCTGTAAAACATGTTAGTACAGTGCCTTGCAAAAGTATTCGGCTCCATTCATCTTCCCATCAATTTGAACCATCTTCCCTGTCCCTGCTGAGGAAAAGCAGGCCCAAACCATGATGCTTTCACCACTATGTTTGACAGTGGGGATGGTGTGTTCAGGGTGATGAGCTGTGTTGCTTTTACACCAAACACATTGTTTTGCATTGTGGCCAAAAAGTTCGATTTTGGTTTCATCTGACCAGAGCACCTTCTTCCACGTGTTTGATGTGTCTCCCAGGTGGATATCTTTGAGAAATAGCCTACTTCTTGCCACTCTTCCATAAAGACCAGATTTTTTGCAGTGTACGACTGATTGTTGCCCTATAGACAGAGTCTTTCACCTCAGCTGTAGATCTCTGCAGTTCATCCAGAGTGATCATGGGCCTCTTGGTTCAGTCTTCTCCTAGTTTGAGCTGAACGTTTAGAGGGACATCCGGGTCTTGGTAGGTTTGCAGTGGTCTAAAACTTCTTCCATTTCAATATAAATGTTTGCACAGTGCTCCTTGAGATTTTTAAAGCTCGGGAAATCTTTTTGTATCCAAATCCAGCTTTAAACTTCTCCACAACAGTATCTCGGACCTGCCTGGTTTGTTCCTTGATCTTCATGATGCTCTCTGCGCTTTAAACAGAACGATGAGACTCTGATCATAGAGCAGGTGCATTTATACGGAGACTTGATTACACACAGGTGGATTCTATTTATAATCATCAGTCATTTAGATCAACATTTGATCATTCAGAGATCCTCACTGAACCTCTGGAGTGAGTTTGCTGCACCAAAAGTAAAGGGGCCGAATAATATTGCCCCACTTTTTAGTTTTTTATTTCTAAAAAAAGTTTAAAATATGGGCAATGTGACATGTGGCAAAAGGTTAAAAAGTTCAAGGGGGCCAAATAACTTTTGAAAGGCACTGTATCATGTCCCATGACTTTTGCCATGTCCCATGGAAATTAAAAAACGCTGCTCTGGCCTGTGGGGTCTTCTGCATTGAATCTGAATATGATTTCTGCCAGTCATCCGTCTGTTCACATGGACAGTTCTAGCAGATGCTGTTGGTCACAATCCTTACCACTTGCTGCACTGTTCACTGTGGGTGGTCATGCCTATGCCTATGATGTATTTCTGGTACACACATAACACTGTGTGTTGAGCAATGTTAAGTACCTGATGAACTTAGGAAATGGAATTTAGATCAATTTACAATTTACACAGTCCCATGACTTTTTGACTTTTGGCATGTTAATGTATCTTCAAATCTTAGAAGCGAATTTTACAAGAGAAATAATAGAATTTTGCACTTCAACTGTATTTTAATGTATAGAACTGATTTGATATGCTACCATCGCTTTAAGCGCCCATAAATAAATCCAAACATACAGCACAACACCAGCAGATGACATGACTCTCCAAACCATAACTGACCATCAGTAAAGTTTGCATTTCATTTGAAGAAAGAAAAAAAAAACAGTCTGGAGGAAGAGTGGAAAGGCACACAGTCCAGACTGCTTGAGGTCTAGTGTAAAATTTCCACAATCAGTGATGGTTTGTAGAGACATGTCATCTGCTGGTGTTGATCCACTGTGTTTTATTATCAAGTCTAAAGTCAGTGCAGTTTTGTTTTCCCAGAAAATCTTACAGCACTTCATGCTTCCCTCTGCTGACAACTTTTATGGAGATGTGGATTTCATTTTCCAGCAGGATTTGGCACACTGCCCACATTGCCAAAAGTACCACTTGGTGTTATATAATATTAAAAAATATTTGAGATGCACTAGTATTTATGTTGAAATACAAAAATAAATGACACGCTCTGATTAGCAAACCTTAACTGAAACTCACTTTTCACTAGCTGAGGAGTCTCTTTGGGTTTATCCTGGGGTCTGGTCTTTATACATCTGTCTTACTGTGTAGCATGGCTGCAGCACACTATTTGCCAGCTATTGTGTTCTATACCTGGCAACCCGGAGTGTGTAAATAGGACTGGGGGATTTCTGCACTGTACCAAACAGTTCAAAGAAGAACATACTGGCTTAATCTCTGCTGTCTGATCATGCAAGTTCTTAATCTTAGAATGTTTAATTAACATCGAATCACAAATCCTCATCATGAGTTACTACAGAAAACATAATGCTTATAAGTCCTTCAAGTTTATCGATTGATACCACTACTTTAAAAACAATTTGAGGCGACAGAAAAGACAACATTTCTTTATATGGACGTCTCATAATGTTAAGCATGTTATATCTTTGGTCTTCAGATGATAACACAAGCTTTTAAGACATTTATATCTCGTCAAAACATCAAGTTAATTACTTTACTACTCTCCTCATCTTCTGTAATTAAGCAAAAACAACATTAGCATATCGTTCAGACAGGATCATTAAATTAAGATGATAATCTCAGGCAACAATCTGGACCTCTGTACTTTATCTGTGGAGAGAGGAGTACATTCAATCAACCTCTGTCCTACTCTCTCAAGGACACCACTCTGCAGTAGCTAAACCTACTTATCCAGCAAGAATCAGCGCGTCTGCCGCAGGAAATCACACTGCTACGAATACATTTTCTTCTCATCTACACATCAATATCGTGCAGAAACAGGGTCTTCTTCTCTGGCCTAAAGCCAATTTAAAACAAAGTAAGGCAAAATAGAAAACTGTTATGGATTTAGAATAATAAAATTTTAATGATACAACTTTATTTTCAACATTTTGGTTAGTATTGTGAACTTTCTTGAAGAGCTCATGAGTCCATGCATCGATTTCCAGTACAGAATCATGTCTATTTTTAATGCAGTGCCACCTGAGGGCCCAAAGATCAACAGCATTTAATATTGACCATTAGAGGCTTCTCCCATGCGAACAGGGATTTCTACCTGTTATAATAAATGTTATTATTTACTGTAGATAGTGGGATATTCAAAGTTTTTACAATTTTATGTTGAACATTTTTGTTCTTTTTTCCACAGACTGTTGAACCTCTGTCCGTCTTTGCCGTCTTAAAATCTCTGTATCTCTAAAATGCTCTTTTTACACAAAATTGCTTTTATTGCAGCTATTGCAGTTTTTAATAGTACCACTTCTTTTTTTCCAGCCTTTCGCTGCCCCATCCCAACTTTAATGAGATATGTAGCTACCATCTTAAAGTTCTGAATGAGTCAATGTTTTTCATGAAATAGTACTGAGATTTGCATTTAGTCACTTTTTATAAAGCATCCAATTGGGGTGAGTATTCCATTTAAAATGTTCCATGACAAAATTACATAGCTATGGTTTGTAAATTACTGCCAGGCAAATATGGATAATCAGTGATCCGTTCCTCCATAATAAAGGTAAAAAGGATGTCATATCTTATGGTAAAATATGTAAACTAAAACTAATTTTATAGTAAATATGAATGTGTAAGCGTTGGCGAGTCAATCCTTTAAAGCAGGCAGAGCTCACAGCGGGGAGCAAAGCTACGAGATCAAAGATGCAGAAACAGAATCCAACATGGCCACCATATACATCACTAGGTGATGTCTGTAGTCTGTAAATGTGCTTTGGCCTCATTCAGTGTTTACTGTTTGCTTTTTTTCATACAAACAGATCAGGAATAGAAGTCCAGTCCGTTCTTTTGGCTCTCGTCAGATGAGGGGTTGTCAGATTCGTACACTGGACTGTGCTGGACAGGAATTGGGAGGCCGCTGTTGTGTCTGGAGCTGAAGGGAGGTGGCGCTGTGCTGGGAGCCCGGTCAGCTTGGTCCAGACTGTCCAGCAGACGCAGAGTCCACGCCGGGGAGAGGTCAGTGCAGCCCAGAGCAGGAGGTACAGTGACCGGACTCAGAGAGCCGTCTGCCCTGCTGACCCCCATCACAACACTCTGCAGGTGCTGATTCTCTCTCGTAGCTGCTTCCCACACCACCTCCAACTCACTCTCTGCTGCTCTGAAGAGAGAGAGAGAGAGAGAGAGAGAAAGAGAGAGAGAGAAAGGTTTCATACAGTTATTTCATTGTCAAACATAATTAACTCCACAGAAATTAAATAGGTCACACTTAATGTATTGTATAGTCCTGAGAGAACAAGAAAAGAACAGAAAGAGAGAGAGAGAAAGTAACAGAGAGAAACAAAGAAAAAGATAAAAATAGATTTTAATCCAGACTATGAGAATGAGTTAGAGAAGAAGAAGAAAAAAAAAAGCTTTCACAGAGAATGTTTTGCGAATGTATTATGCAACTACATCATTTCATCAGAGTCGTGTTCCATCCACTACAGTTATTCTATTACATAGAAATTTATAGACATAGAGGCTATAGGCTACCATGATTAGGAACGGCATCAAAACACACAATCCTGTGCCACCTCAGCAGTGTTCACCATACATTTGGGAGTGCAAACACACTAGACAGTTCTACAAGGACACCAGAGGTAAGCATAGAAAAATATATATTTTTTATTGAGAACATTAAATAATAAATAAGCTAAATATTGGCATAGGCCCTGTCAACTTAATACATCGTCATTAATTTGAATTTTAGTCTTTTTTACAATTTGGCTTTAGTGATTATTCTGACTTTTCTACCTGGTCCTAAAATGCAAACCTTACTGTGATTTTTAAAATGTACAAAAAGTCAGTGAATGGAAAAACCCAACAGAGAGAGTGAAAGACACAGAGAGACAGAAGGAGCACTGCAGAGAAAGAAAGGGCAAGAGAGAGACACGGAAACAGACAGGGAAAAAGAGAAAAATAGCACTGCAGAGAAAAAGGAAAAACAGAGGGTGAAAGAGGCACACAGAGGAAGAGGGAGACAGAAAGAGGAAAGACAGATCACTGCAGAGAAAGAGGGATAAACAGGGCAAGAGAGAGAAACAGAGAGAAAGAGAGACACATAGAGGGGAAAGACAGAGCATTGCAGACAAAGAGGGATGAACAGAGGGCAAGAGAGAGAAACAGAGAGAAAGAGAGAGACATAGAGGGGAAAGACAGAGCATTGCAGAGATTGAGGGAGAGAGAGAGGGTGAAAGTTACTCAGACAAAGAGAGAAAGAGATAGCATTGCATTGAAAGAGGGAGAGAGAGAAAGAGAGGAAAATAGAGACAGAAGGAGCACTGCAGAGAAAGAGGGAGAGAGAGAGACACAGAGGGGGAGGAAGAGAGAGAGAGAGAGAAAGAGAGAGATGGCGAGACACACAGATGGAGGGAGACAGACTGAGAGGGAAAGACAGAGAGAGCACTGCAGAAAAAGAGGGAGATTATGAGCGAGAGAGAGAGAGACAGAGAGAGACAGAGAGAAAAAGGATAAGACCTAGAAGGAAAGATAGACAGATAACCGTAAAGAGAGAGAGAGAGAAAGCACTGCATAGAAAGAAGGAGAGACAGGATTAGAGAGAAAGGGAGAGAGAAAGGGAGAGAGGACTGCATAGAAAGAGGGAGAGAGAGGGAGAGATAGAGAGACACAGGGAGAGGGAGACAGGCTCAGAGAGAAAGACAGAGAGAGAGAGAGAGAGCACTGCAGAGGAAGAGGGAGAGAGATGGAGAGAGAGCACTGCATAGAAAGAGGGAGAGAGGGAGATGTAAGTGCAAGTTTGATCTGCAGCCTCTGGAGAAATAAATCAGTAAAGGTTTTATTTAGCTCTTTAATCACACACACTTAAACCTCTACTGAAGAACATTCAGACCTGACAGACATGTCCAAACACTACACACACACACACACACACACACAAAATGATGCACTCTCCCAAAGGCTTAAGTCTCAACTGCACAGAGAGGAGTGATGATGTAAAAAAAAAACAGGAGGAGAGATGAAAAAGAAAGGCAGAGAGAGAGAGAGAGAGGAGGATAAGAGTGCTACTATACAAAGCCTCTGCTAGCCACAGCTGTGTAACAATAACTGTCATTATCTGTAAATGAGGCGAGGCATGAGCGTCATCACAGTGAGAGAGAGAGAGATTCCAACCTACTCTTACACCACCATGACCATATCACACCCACCACCATTTAACACTCTCTCACTATCTCTCTCACACAGCCTGTGTGTGTGGGTCACTTCACTCGTCTGATATTAAGGCTTTTGCTCACCAGTTACCAGTAAGATATTTCCAGTAAAATACATTGGACCAGTTACAGTAAAAGACAAGTTACTGCTTTGAGTAAGACAAGAACACTCTGCCAAACTGTAAATGTAGCATTTGTGTATTTTATAAATAAATGAAGGCAAAAAATGATCCACACCACACTCTCTAAGGCTGTTTTAACACCTGTAGTTGATGTTGAACTATATTGAACGATAATAAAAAAATGTAAAATGAAATGCTTCTCTGGCGAGCTTTTGTTTACATTCCTCCCCTGTCTTTCTGTCCCGCTCAACGTTCTTGGGCTTCCTATCTCCTTATAAGGGCGTTTTTTCCCAGCCGTGTCCCAATTCACTATCTGGGGTAGTGATAGTGTATTGGAACGCAACCCTGGCGACACAGGTTTGATCCCACGTGAGGGGCGGTGTGTTTATTTATTTTTATTTTTTATTTTTTTCTTGGGTTTACCTGCTTTGAGATTAATTGTTCTGCAATTGGTTTCAACAACACTCTGGGCTGGAGAGCTACTAGTTTGTAGCACTCCATCCCATTACACTTCATTTTACGTGCCCGCCACATAATGGCTTGGAAAATATCTGGCCCACAGCCAAACTTAATTGCTGACCCTTGATTTACAGAAACAGAGCTCAGCTTTGTTTGCTGCTGAGAAGAACTGATGCTATATGGTCAAGTCAGTCAATCATCAGTGATGACTAAAATAAGGAAGAATAATGGTTTAAGCAGTATTTGAACTCAATCTGAATTTAAAAAAATAATTTGGCTTACCAAAAATCAGCCAACTTTCTCCAGAGTGTCTATTAATATGAGCAATAGCAAAAGAACACCACATTATAAATAAAAGTATGACTAACAAGCTAAGTACTGACTGACTGCTCAACTACAATTCAGCTACTTCACTTAATGAACAGAAGGATCCTGCTAATGGTCTGTTCCAGCCGAGGCTGACAATCAAGGTTTTGAAAATGTTTTTATTTTCTGGGGAAAAATAAAAATATGCCAGTCAACTGTTGGAATTGAATGTTAAGACAAACAATTTGAGATTTAGAAAATGGAAAAATGAGATCATTGAAATGTGGGGATAGGCACATCATACTGCCACCAGCCCACAAAGGCATTAGAGCTGTAGTGGCATCACTTCTGAGAGATGTTGCACTATCCATGCTTTTTGTGCCCAAAAGTGATTGCTAAATCTAACAACAACAAAAAAATTATGAAATTGGCTTCATATTTGATTTTTCTGTTCCACCTAAAATAATGCTACAGCTACATTCAGGTACAAAAAACAACCTTGATAAGAATATCTACCATTTGGATCATTCTCTATCAATTGGTAGTTTTATGAAAATTAAACAAAGAAAACATATGAACATATGGAATGCAGCACTGGTGATTTTGTTCTCACATTGCAGTGAATTTCAATGATGTTTTGGAAAAACTGTGGGAACAAAGGAATACGCTCATGCTCGTAAACTGTGTTATCATCACGCTTGTTGATCATCACGCTTATCATCATGCGCTGTCATTATGACAGATCAATTAGCTGAGCCATCTGTTGAGCACAGCCCAGAGTACCACTGCCAGAGTATGTGCTCTCTCTCTCTCTCTTTCTCCACCCCCTTCCCCCTCTCTCTCTCTCTCACACACACTCACAGAAAGCGGAACGAAGCTGAGAGGTCAATTATAACCTCCTGTGAAAGCCAAATAAACAGCCACAGTAAGAAATGCAATAGAAGACCTGCTGATTTACATCACTTTTCAAAAACATTTTTTCAAAAACACATTGTTGTAGTGTAGTCACTCATTAAATACTATATAGATGTAGATATAGAGTTTAGTTGGAATTATTCAATGATTAAACTAATTTTGGCCTCCACACACTGCAGGTTTCCAGAAAAAGTGAAAGCAAAGTGCCCAGAGAGCGTCATTGAGCCAACACCATGCTTCTTTTTTCCTCTTCCAGACAAGCTGCTGATCCACAGGTGCGAAACATTGAAGAACAGTTTTGGGATTTTGTACTGTGGAACAATAAAAAGAAATTGGAACTTTTCATGCATATTGATCCACAGTATATCCTGACGAGGAAGAACAAAGCATATGCTAAAAACCCGAAGAGGGGTCCAGCAGACTAAGGCACTGCCACAATGATCAAAAGATCACTGGTTCGAATCCCGTTCATGTAGCTTGCCATCGGCTGTCAGAGCCCTAAGAGAGCACAATTGGCCTTGCTCTCTCTTAGGGTGGGTAAATGGCACTCTGTCGCACAGCACAAGGCATCTGTGACTTTACATGTATCAGAAGAGGCATGTGCTGGTCTTCACCCTTCTGGTGCTGGAGTATCATTAGTGATAGGGGCAGTCCTAATGAGTGGGTTGGGTAATTGCCTGTGTAAATTGAGGAGAAAATGAGATAAAATGATGGAAAGACAGAGAAAGAGAAAAAAAAAAGAAATAGACAAAAAAGAGTGACAGACTAAGAGAGAGAGACTAAAAAAATACAGCAAGAAAATTAAAAAAAGACACAGAGAGAGGGAGGGAGAGAGAGTTCAGCTGTCCTTGAGGAACATCTGCCAACCAAACCCTCATCCTAATAACTGCCATGGGCATAATTTTAATTAAGTGAATTCCCACTGATATGGACAGTCTGTCAAAAAAATATCCACAAGTACAAAAAGTTATTAAAGCAATACTCCAGTGTGCTCTCGTCTATCTGTCACATCTTTAGCACGTAATAAGTTACTACAGACAATTCTTTTGACACATGTCTCTGTACACAATACACAAAGCACATAAAACAGATGCCAACAGGTACTTGCTTCACTGGTTTCGACACATACATGGGCAATTTGGAGTAACTGATTATTACACTGATCTACATGTTTTTGAAGTCCTCGAAGAAAATCTACGCAAACACAGATAATCCACCCAGAAAGGGACTTGAACTCAAGACCCCAGTGCAAACATGCTAACTACCAAGCCACTGTACTACCGACTAAAAAGTCTATCCCTATGTAGTGCAAAACTAATAAGGGTGGGGATTC